>NC_088921.1:36765000-37035000 GCF_038396675.1 Hydra vulgaris
AAGTTTTTTAAATTGATAAAATAATTACCATCAAATTAAGTTGCTTGACTCATAAAATCTTAATTAATTTATCTCCAGTTTTTTATTAACCTGAAATCTTAGTTTATGATTTTAAAGATAAACATCTGACAGAGGTTAAACTATTGAAATCATTTTCAATAGTTTAAACTATTGAAATCATTTTCAACTGCAGGTTAGCTTTTAGTAGCTTGACTCGCATAGTATCACTACAAAGAAAATTTAACATTTTAGTTTTGAACCTTTAATATACAAATCAGAGTATTTTAAAGACATAAACACATTTAACTAACACTAACATACACACATTTAAAACTTGTATATACCATAATCTTGAATAAATATTATATTAGAAAATGAACTGACATAGAATTGCAAACATGTCTTGACCTAACAATCTTAATAGTATTTTGAAACATTTTGATAAGGTTGGAAAACAGTAGTATCTTAACTGAATCGTTAAATCTTAACTGAATCTTTAAAGTTTTTAAAAATCTTTAAAAATTTAACTGAATTTTTAAATCTTAAGTTAAGTTTAATTAACTGAATCTTTAAATTTATAAATATTGTTAAAAAATACAATCCAAAACAACAATTTGTTTTTATAGAAAGTATAATATTTTAAAATATATAACAATTAAAAATTAATACGCTTAGAATAAAAATAATTTGAAAATTCACATTAAACAAAATTATAAATAACGCATAAAATAAAAATACTAAGAACTCACCCCAAATGAAAGTTGACCTACCCTGAGTTTTAACGAAAAACAGTACTCAGGGTGATATTTCACTTAGAGTCAGGCTTCGTTAAAAACGGATTTGGGGTTGAACACTACTTTAAGTAAAACTTACTAGTTTCAAAAGAAGATTATAAGTAGTCTTTGGAAGAAATTAGATGGTGCCGTTGCAGAACCCCCAATCTTTATTCGGACCCCAAAATCTCCATTTTTATATGTAATAATTAAATTTATATATATATATATATATATATATATATATATATATATATATATATATATATATATATATATATATATATATATATATATATATATATATATATATATATATATATATATATACATTTATGGCTCGATAAGAAATCAACACTTTCTGATCTCTTGGAAGGGGCATTTGATATTGAATATAACAAACAGAACCCTAATATACCTATAACTAGTTGTTGCCCTGCAAAATACAGGTCTGGTAGGTCTAATCAGTAAAATCACAAGTTATATGCACTGAAGAAAATCCCTTGTTCCACTGCTGGTAGCTTAAACAGTAACTTAAAGATAAGCTAAGGCCTATATATTTGAACTCAAGGGACAATTGTATTTAATATACATTGATATATAATAATTTATGGGTGTGCCGACAACATGTCAGAGGTAAAAACAGAATAAAAATATACATATAATGACCGCATACTTATTTGTATATATAGGTTTATCTATTTAGTTAAAAAATCCTCTAATCTCCTAATTAACACTGCCTTGTTTCCACTAGTACTTTTATTGCGTAGTCTTAAATCATCCTTTAATTGTTTTAAAGAAAGTTCTCTAGGAATAATATCGATAATTTGATTTTGTGCGTGTGATGTTTAGTGTTGTAAAAGTTAGTTATTGTCACCAAATCATTCAATGCAAACTTGACATTGGTATGGTTTTATAATAGCCAAAATGTCTTCAGTTAATTCACCTTTTTCAACACATTGCATCAATGGAACTGCAAATATGCAACAATCACAAAGTTGCTCTGTTACAAGTTGTCGTGAACAATGGCATATTGATTCACTATCTAAGTTAGCTGGTACTCTTGATTTGTAGTGTGAGTGATAAGATATGTTCATAGGAAAATGATAAGGAAGATAAAAGTTTCTCACAAAACTAGATCTCATCAGCTGATGTTATTTATCTTGTTAGTCACAAGAAACTGATCGATTACTGTTATTTTTCAGTTGTTGCTTTAAAGACGAGTGTTTTGATTCTTTTCCCTGCATGGATAAAACTCCATAACCAACATTATATTTTGTATATATATCCATTGCATGATATGGTACAACACGCCTCATTGTCCTTTCCGGAAAAAACAATGAAAACAAATTAAAATACCTGCTGCAATACTTAGCAACATCTGCTGAATAATTTTCTGATGTAATATTATACTTGTTAATCAAAACCCCAGCATCACGCAAAGATTCACATACTTTAGCTAATGCAACTGTTTTAAATTTTTAAATATTGCTTTCGCCGGCAATCTGTAAAATGTCAACAAGGCAAAAACTATATTAGGCAAAAGAAACCGCTTGAGCTCCTATCGGCCTTGTTTCTAATTTATTCATTCGTTTACTTTCATTTTGATAATGTTCTCTAATATTCTTTGCTAGAAACTTTAAACCACACCCTAACTCATCTGCTTCTTTAGGAGGGTTACTTAAGAAACTTATAAATTGCTCAAAAACTCCACGACGCACTGATTCTTTATAAATTAAGTCGAGACGTGTTGCCAATTATTTATCTCTAAATGAAGTGGTTCTGGACCAATGGAATCAGCAAATTTTCCAATATGTGGCTCCCCAAGTTGTCAAATTCCGTTTTCTGCCATAAAATTTAACTTTTCATTGTGTTTTGCTGATTCTGAAGCAATCGCATTTTGTGTGTTCTCAAACTCTTTTAGCATTGCTAATTCCTTAATTCATGATTCCATGGTAGGTACCTGCCATGTGGCCTCGGCACCTCCAATGGTTTTATTAGGTTGTGTTAATTCACTCTTATGCACGTTTGCAAAAGGTGAAGGATATGTTGCACTTGTAGGTAACACATTTGCAGCAAAACACAACCATGAAATATCAGCCGATGGCACAAATTCAAAACTTGTTTTGATGTTGTTGATGTTGAGTACATTGCCTTCAATTAATTCCATTTCTTCCGAATGTTGCTTCCACAATAACTCGCATACTTTATCTTTTTCACTAGCTGTTATCATATGTAGTGGATAAATAAACTCCCTATTGTGGATAAGTTTACCAAAATTCCACATCGATAAAGTCCCTGTTATCATAGTTTTTAGACTCTGGAGCTCCATCATCAGAAAATTCAACAACAAAATGGTTAATGTTTCCATTAAACCAAACAAGATTTTCTTTTAAAGTTTTAACTTTTAAATTTAAATCAGCTATCATTGTCACTAATGCTGTCACTGTTCTAGATACTCCACTATAACCTGGAATTTGATGGATTTTACCGATGTCCGATGACTTTACAAACTTTTCAACAGTTTCATTTGAAACATTTGACATGTTCAATTCAAAGTTGACATCGCCATATTGAACTGAATTTACAGAAGAAATATTTGAAATATCAGAAAATGTGGATTTCTGTACTTTGCATATCATGTTGTATTTACGTCGAGATAAATAAGTAGCATATTTTAAAGCAACTGCTTTGTTTATACTAGCTTTACTTTTAATGTAATTGTTTGAAATTGATCCATGTAAATTTTCAAGGAAATTTCCTCTTTTATAATTCACAAAGAACTGCTCCATTAATTTTACTGGGGTAATACTACATAAAAGATCCCACACACCATAAATAGCTCCATAGCTGCCTCCATGAATAAACTCCATAATGTTTTGTGACTCAGCTTGTCTGCGATATTTTGTTGAACATGCTGCATCATTAATCATAAAGTCAGTTGTAGGGTTATTTGACCGTTTAGTTCTTGTATATTGCTTTTGTTCAATCAGTAATTTTACTTTTTCATACTGGGTGTTTAAAGCATTTAACTCATTTTCAATTTCTGCCTGTTCACATAAGGCAGCATCAATACTTTGTTGAATAGCTTCTTTATCTTTTTTAGGGTCACAATATCATTATTCAATTGATTTGTCTGTGATACTACAAAAAAGAATAGAAAATTGTTTAAAAAATTATAGAACTACACGCCAGAAATAAATATTATAACTTTAGCCAGAAATAAATGTTATACCGCATTTTTGCCGTATTGGGAATTTTTATTGTTGTTGTTCTAGAAAATGTTGGGAATTTTCTAGAAAAGGTCTTAAAAAACTCAAAAAAACACTCTTAAAAAAAAAAAAAAAGGTCATTGACTTTTGGAAATTTTAAGTCCATTGGGAATTCCGCGTTATACGCGGCACCATTGGGCTAGCTAACACCCTGAACTAATAAAATATTCATGTAAATATAATATATATACATAAATATATATATATTATATATAAAAATAAATGTATATGTATTATCAGTTAGATAAGAAAAAGTCTATATAATTTTTGCTAACTGTAGTATTTGTCCATATAATGAGAAAATTACTAACCTTTAGCTGCATTAGTTGGGAAAAGACTTAAATATTTTGTAACAAATTATCTGAAAGCAATTGTTGCTGAACAGGTGAAGTGTTCCAAAATGACTCACCAAAGGTACGTTTAGTGTCACATCTGATTTATGGTTTGACAATATAGAGCAGGTTTTTCTTTTGCCACATCTTTAAAAAACAAACACGCTAAGTAAACAAAACCATAAGTGTAATGCAATTTACTCTAATTTCATAATTTAATTATTTTATATCATAAGTGACTATATATATATAGGTGTTATGTGTATACCTAAGTATACACATAACATATGATATTAAGTATACACACTATATATGACATTTATCACATATATTATGATTTTTATATTTATTGAGTAGAAGAATAAAGTACCTTTTAAATGTTACATTTTCAGACATTATTGAAGATAGATAACAATAATCACTCTCAAAAAACGTGTTACAATCTGTACCATGTGTTTTAATCTGTCTTGGCTGCCGTTGCCACAATCTCCCCGTGTTACAATCTTTTTGTTCCACCAAAAAAAATTCAACGATGAATGATGTAATGATGATAACTAAGCTTTAGTCAAAAGCATATAATAAGAATCAGAATATAACTTATAGTCTGAATCTTATTATATGCTTTTAAGATTTACCTACTTATAGTATCACTTATACTATAATATTGTATAACTTAATATTTACTTAAAGTAAATTTTATTTAAACCATGTTACCCATAAACATAAATCATTGATGTCACTCTTTGTCAATCTCAAAAGGAAAGACACCTTATAGTTATTGTTGTGTAAATTTTAGGGTATTTGATATATAAAACAATAAATATATAAAACCAATATATTTATTAAATACCTTAACTCTGTTTATAAATTTAAAATAAAATAACCTTAAAAGATAAGGTGGTAACCTGCAGTTAAGCGGCCTAAAATAATTTCATTTTATCGCTTGTTGCGCTTTCGTGTGAAGACTTGCTCAAAGTGACTTTTTAATATAAACAAAAGGAATATTTATTGGCTTCAGTACATACATCGACTATCTTATAGCCTGCTGCTTCAAGGGAGTGCTGCTACATCGACTAAGGGTTTGGCATGGGGCAGCATCTTTATTTTTATTATTATTTCACTTAATATTTCTAATGTTTAAAAAACATCCTCTGACGAGAGCGCAACAAGCGAAAAAATAAAATTATTTTAGGCCGTTTAACTACAGGATTACCATATATATAGGTACGTGGACTGATTTTTTTAAATTATTCAAATACTAGAATGTTATATATCATTAGAAAGCTCTCAAATACAGTATTTCAAAGGTGAAAAAACTACGAAAATTGGACAATTCTATAAAAAGTCATGACGTTTTTAGTAGCAAATTTTCGATATATGGATTTCTTGATAAAACTGTGGTCAAAATTTTTTTTTTTTTTTACATAAATTGTTATAACGTTGTCAATTCTTATTCAAAAATCTATAACTTGGTATCAAAAGATAGGTGTAAAAATGGGCTTTAATTTTAAACTTTTTTCTAGGTAAATGGCGCATCAAGGGATCCAGAGGGGGTGCTAATCCACCACCGACACCTTACAAAAAACACTTTATCTCCATAAAAAAGTGTTTTTTTTCATAAAATTGATAATATTTATGAATAACATGTTGGTATTATTTTATTCTACATCACCAGCGAGTATTACAGGTCTATCATAAAGTTGGGTGTTAGGTTGTGGGTAAGGTTTAACACACCCTATCAAAATTTCATTCTTTTAAATATTGTAATATTTACTAAAATGAGTAAATTATAAAAAATAAATAAAATATTTTAATACTTTAAAAAATAGTAACTTGTGGTGTATAAAATTATCTTTTTTGGAAGGGGCGTATGCCGCCCCCTCTCCCCTGCTTCCCTAAACCTGAAAAAAAATAAATTAATAACAATTTCACAAAAAATGTTAAAATGCTTTCTTAAACAGAGAGAAATTAGAATAAAAAACTAA
This sequence comes from Hydra vulgaris, assembly GCF_038396675.1. Lineage (NCBI taxonomy): Eukaryota > Metazoa > Cnidaria > Hydrozoa > Anthoathecata > Hydridae > Hydra > Hydra vulgaris. The sequence continues at coordinate 36,771,363 of NC_088921.1, forward strand.
TTTACCACATTACAAGATGCTGCCACCATTCCGCCTAGGTCGACCTCTTCTGCCACGACCACTTGCAGTACCTCTGCTGCTGTCCCCAGCACTCTTGTTTGGGGGATAATAGGGCCATCTAAAAAGAGGGTCATCTTTGCCCCCAAATCGGATCCAACGCAAATATGATCTGTTGCTGGTTGGTCCAGGATGCTGGGTACTGTAAACCCTGTAGGCTTCATATGTATGCTCTAAAAGCAAATAAATAATAATTATATTAGTAACAAATGGCATTATGTAACACTTAATAAAAACTTTTTACTTGTTAAAGTTTATCTAAATATATAAAATTATTGAATAATAAATCACTGATAGGTAAACAAATTTTTAATGAGTAAAAATTTCAATACTGCTAGTGATTTTCCTTTTATGAGAATTCAAATGAAAACACAATATAAATGTATTAAACAGTGTATATTAATAGGAATAATAAAAATTTGATAACCATTCAGATACATTTTTAATACATAAATTTACCAGCAGAAGGTTGAGCAGGTGGAACTAAAGGTAGAAAAAGTTGTCATTTAAAGATATTGCAATTGCTGAGAAATGCGCACACATATTAAAAAGTAATAGTTTTTAGACATACCAGTTGTTGCAGATGAACATGAAACTAAGGTTAAAAAGTTGTAATAAGAAAAATTGTAATTGATGAAAAATGCTAACACAATTAGAAGGTAAAATTTTTAAAACTTACCAATCGTAGAAGATGTACACGGTCCTAAGGTTAAAAAGTTGTAATACAAAATTAATATAGCAAATGATGAATAATGGACACGCATATTAACAAGTAATATTATTTAGACATACCACTTGATGCAGAGGACGATGAAACTAAGGTAAAAAAAGTTTTAAAAAAGAAAAATATAGCAATTGATAAAAAAGGCAAACACAAATAGAAAGTAAAAATTTTAAAACTTACCAATCGTACCAGCTGAAGATGGTCCTAAGGTTAAAAAGTTGTAATAAAAAATTAATATTGCAAATGATGAAAAATGGATACACATATGAAAAAGTAATATTATTTATACATACCACTTGATGCAGACGACAATAAAACTAAGGTAAAAAAGTTGTAATAAAAAACAAATATTGGAATTGATGAAAAATACATACACATATTAGAAAGTAAAGTATTTAAAATATACCAATTGTAGCAGATGAGGATGTTCCTGAGGTTAAAAAGTTTTAATAGAAAATAAACATTGCATTAGTTGAGAAATGCATACACATATTAAAAAGTAATAGTTTTTAAACTTACCACTTGTTGCAGTTAAAGTTGGAACTAAGGTTAAAAGATTGTTATAAAAAATAAATGTTGCATTTGATAAGGAATGCATAACAGGTTTTTAGAACTTACCAACTGTACCAGATGAAGATGGTTCTAAAGTTAAAAAAGGAGTAAGACACCGCATAAAAAAATAAGTTTAGCATTAAATATATTCACAGAATAAAAATTCCTGGTTTTCAAAATTACTAACTATAGCAAGTGATGAAAGGAGAGTTAAACAAAATATGAGTTAAACCTAGACACACATGTTTAAACTTTTGTTACTATGATTCATAACAAAAGTTATAATATACAAACTTACCAATGGTAGACCTTGTCGATTCAACTAAAGGTAACAAAAAAATTGTACGATAAAAAATAACACCTTGTAATTGCCAAAATTAAGTTCAAAAAATAACAACTAAAAAATTAAAATATAAAGATTATATGTATATAAACAAGTAGCTAACATTAAGAATGGGTATATACTTATGTAAACAATAAACATATATAAATTAGTATACATCAAGAAAAAGGTATAGACAATAATAATTATATCTTATATTTAAAAAAACTTTAGAAACATTAAGTTAATGCAAAAATGTTATGGGAACTATACTTACGAAATCTCAAAAAATCTATAATGATAGTGCTAGGATCTAAAAAAGAAGCAAATATTAGACATGTTTGTATAATTATTTAAATAATATTTAAAGGATGAAGTAGTATACAACAGGAAAATAATAAAAGAAGATGAGTGTAATTTTTATATCATTTTTAAACTAAACACTAAAAAATATGTTTGTTAAGAATAAATCAATACAAATTCGATTTATAGACTTCTATAGAAATTAAAAGAAAAGAAGCAAATTATACAAGTCATAAAATAATTTATTTTTAACAAAGTATTTGTTAATATACAAATAAGTATTATTAATACTTATTTGTGTATTAACAAATTTTTATACTTATATGATGTTTTAATGAACTTGTGAAATGATACTTTTATCGATCAATAAAATCAAAACAGTTTTAATCTAATAGTATTAGATTAAAACTGTATTATTAAAAATGTATTATTAAAAATGTATTAGTAATACATTAATCTTTTTATACTTAAGATTATCTTACCAAGATAAACAAAAAGAGTAAGGTTTTTACATTTATGTTATTGTTTTAAAATAGTTAGCAATAATATAATAACGAAAAAAAAGTGGCTACCTAAAAAAAGTGGTATTTATAGAATAACACATAGTAAACTATCTGCTCCCCTTTTTTTTTCTTTAAAAATTTGCATGTGCTTAGAAAATGCATGTAGAAAGTTAAATCAATAATAAAAAAAGCGGGCTCAACATTTCTTCTTCTATAAGTTAATGTAAGAACATATAATATATTTTCAGGACCATAACAAACCATGAAAAATCAGTAACCATACATTAAAAGCCACATAAAAATCAAGATTAACCCTTCAAATATATCTAGGTTTATATATGTTTCTAAAAAGAAACACCACAAAAAAACGTTTGCCTGACGCTACCTAAAAAAAAGTGAAAAAACGTGGAACAAAATTTTAGCACAAAAATCGGCACCGTAAAACGTGATTTCCGCGTACCTACATATATATATATATATATATATATATATATATATATATATATATATATATATATATATATATATATATATATATATATATATATATATATATATATAATAAATTTAGTATTTAATTAAAAACAGTTAAAATTTATATTATAAATATTAACTGTTTCTAAATCTGAAAAAATTTAGTTTAATAAAACAATTATCATCGAATTGTGCAAAGTTATTTATTTATTATTTAAATAAATAATAATTTTTTCTAATAACAAAATTACTTTCCCGACCCTACAACATAAACTTATTATTTTTATTTTTACGCATCGAATCATATTATAACACCGACAATAATATATTTTGAAATTCATAATGTCTTCTAGGTCATCGATTAAACAACTAACTAACCAACTCATAGATAGCCTTCATCCATGATTAATCATATGATCTGAAAATTCCCGCATAGATTCCTAATATGTATATCTACAATTCCAGTTTACAACATATTTTTTCTTTAAGGGATGTCATAAATAAATTTATATTTTGTAAAAAAACAGACATTTTGATGGTTATTTTGCTTCAAACTACTATATAACTCTAAATTAGACATTTAGTTGTAAACTGGAATTTAAGATCAACTAGAAAACTATCTTTAAACGTAATTTATAGCTAATAACGTCGTCATGTAGTCTATCACGCTGATTATTTTTAGTTTTAGTACTAGTTTTTAAAAGAAATTGAATTTCAATATCTATATAACTTTTAACTAGCAGACTTTATTTTCTATTTAACGAAGTATACTAACAATACTATTATATAACCCTATTTTAATGCTAAAGATTATCTTTTTTGCAATTTTTCGAAAAAAATTATCATTTAAGGACGTTTTGGATCAAGTTTCGATAAATTATGGTATTTTTTTAAAAAAGCATTTAGGAGAAAAACAGTCAAAAATAACCGCCGTGGTCAAAACAGTCAAAAATAACCGCCGTATAATATAAATTTTAACTGTTTTTAATTAAATACTAAACTTATTATATATATATATATAAATATATATATATATATATATATATATATATATATATATATATATATATATATATATATATATATATATATATATATAAATATATATATATATATATATATATATATATATATATATATATATATATATATATATATATATATATATATATATATATATATAACTCCATACTGCCGAAAATGGACTAAGTGCATTTCCCCTGTATACCGACGATATGCAAAGTTGCTTTGTTGTCTCTTTATATAACCGTGAAAATGCTGTATCAGCATTATTTCAACTGACAAACTCTCAACGACCCATGTATATTTTTAGCTAAAATTTTTGCAGTTTAATATAATATTTAAAAATAAAGAGATTCTAAGACGTAAGAGTGACATGGTCTGGATGATTTCATATAGAATGAGCTAATAGTTATTTTTTATTAAAAGATTTTAAAGTAAATCGAAAATTATTTAACATTAATTAACATTTTAACTTGATTAAAAGTTTAATAGCCCTTAAATTTACAATTAAGCAATATCATATTTACGTGAATGATTCATTCCGTTCATTCATTCCATCACACCGTTAAGACTGTAATTAGTTAAATAACTGTTTTCATAAAATAAATGACGTCAAAAAAGTTAATGAGAAGGTGCGACCGTATAACTTTTAATTTATCTTTCAGGCAGTAAAAAATAATTTTTAAAAGTAATAATTTTATTTTTAATTCAACAAATTTATTTGATATAAAATATTAAAAACTGTATTAACTTTATAATGTTCGATATATAAGATACAATTTTTTATTTTAATTTTCATTTTTATATAACAACTATTTTTTATTAGATTAAAACCCCCATATTTTGTTAAATATTGTTTAACATTAACTGGGGCAACTAAAAATAAAGTAAAATAATATATAAATATATATCATTTTAAAAAAAGTATAAATTATAATAAATACACATTACTTATTATTTTTTTTACAATTAAATTTGTTTTATAATATAGCTTAAAGCATTTATTATGTAAAAAAATTAAAATAAATTTTTTTAAAACCTCCTTACATGTAAAAGCCTGGAACTATAATTATCCAATAAAATAGAAAATAAGCAGTCATATGACTTTTTTAAAAATAACTTGGTAATAGAAAATAAACGTATAAATAAGGGAAGATTAACGCTTCAGGCAGTGCAAAAAATTTTTGAGAGGCTACGTACTAAGACTTAAGGATTTATCAAGTGCTAATTTAAAAAAATGCAGATCTTTGTTAAAACTCTAACAGGGAAAACCATCACCTTAGAAGTTGAAGCTGTTGATACTATTGAAAATGTGAAAACAAAAATTCAAGATAAAGAAGGTACTTATGCTTATTTACTGAAATATTTTTTATTTAGTATCTTTACTTGGTTTAGTTACACATTGTAGGAAAAAAATCCATTTCAAGGTCGTTTATGAGTTTTATTTAAATTTATTTTAAATAAAAACAATAATGATTGCAATAGATAATGATACAATAGTATAGACATTCGCGCAAAAACACATAAAAAGATTTTTTTTTTGTGCAATGTTTTGTTGATTAACGTTCTTTAAGATGATCCAAAGTAAGATTTTGACTAAAAAGTCAAAATCTTTTCATGTGTTTTTGCGCGAATATTAAAAAATAAATCGCAGGCTTTTGAAGTCATTAACTTTCAATTCTAATTCGAATATTTACCATAACTTTTCCTGCGTTTTATTAAGTATTAAAAATCTTATTTTGAATGATCCTAAAGAATGTTAACCTGTTTTGTTATTTAAGGTATTTAAAAAGCTAAGTTTTAAAGGTACTTATGTCACACAATTTAAGTTTTGTGACATAATTTGTGAAAAAATACTTTAATTAGATATATAAGTTGTAGTATAACTTTTAAGAATAAGTTCTTCAAAAATATCTAATCAAAATAGACTATTGTAATAGAATTTTGTAAATTATGTTAACTTTCTCCTAATTTCAAAATGAATTTTGCAATTAGTATTTATGCTAGTTTTTTTTAGTTAATAAGTAATAAAATGATTGTCTGTTTTTCTAATTTATGTTATAATTTGCAGATATAAATAATGTTATTATTTGTAAAATAAAAATAGTCATTTTTTACAATTAGGTATCCCACCAGACCAACAGCGTTTAATTTTTGCTGGTAAACAGTTGGAAGATGGCAGAACACTGAGCGATTATAACATTCAAAAAGAGTCAACCCTTCACCTTGTTCTTCGATTGAGAGGTGGTATGCAAATATTTGTTAAAACTTTAACTGGCAAAACCATCACATTAGAGGTTGAACCTGCTGATACTATTGACAATGTAAAAGCTAAAATTCAAGACAAAGAAGGTATCCCACCAGATCAACAACGTTTGATTTTTGCTGGTAAACAGTTGGAAGATGGCAGAACACTGAGCGATTATAACATTCAAAAAGAGTCAACCCTTCACCTTGTTCTTCGATTGAGAGGTGGTATGCAAATATTTGTTAAAACTTTAACTGGCAAAACCATCACATTAGAGGTTGAACCTGCTGATACTATTGACAATGTAAAAGCTAAAATTCAAGACAAAGAAGGTATCCCACCAGATCAACAACGTTTGATTTTTGCTGGTAAACAGTTGGAAGATGGCAGAACACTGAGCGATTATAACATTCAAAAAGAGTCAACCCTTCACCTTGTTCTTCGATTGAGAGGTGGTATGCAAATATTTGTTAAAACTTTAACTGGCAAAACCATCACATTGGAGGTTGAACCTGCTGATACTATTGACAATGTAAAAGCTAAAATTCAAGACAAAGAAGGTATCCCACCAGATCAACAACGTTTGATTTTTGCTGGTAAACAGTTGGAAGATGGCAGAACACTGAGCGATTATAACATTCAAAAAGAGTCAACCCTTCACCTTGTTCTTCGATTGAGAGGTGGTATGCAAATATTTGTTAAAACTTTAACTGGCAAAACCATCACATTGGAGGTTGATCCTGCTGATACTATTGACAATGTAAAAATTAAAATTCAAGACAAAGAAGGTATCCCACCAGATCAACAACGTTTGATTTTTGCTGGTAAACAGTTAGAAGATGGCAGAACACTGGGTGATTATAACATTCAAAAAGAGTCTACTCTCCATCTAGTTCTTCGATTAAGAGGGGGATGAAAATTGAATTTCTAATGGTGTAAATTTTTTTTATGTTTGCTTATGCTTGTTACATTACTTTTTTCCCGAAGACAATTGCCTATATATCGCTTCTAATCATTCATAAAAACATTTTGAAAAATAATTTTGGTCTACGAAATAGTTTTTTATTTTATTTGTGTTCTCGGAATTTGATTTTTTTAATGTTATTCTTTATGTTTAAAAACTGGAGGCGGCAACTGTGTCCCCATAATTTTGTGAAACCTTAAACTCGTTGAACCCTAAACTCGTTATCGATCTGTAGTGTGACGTAAACCTAAAAGGTTACGTCGTAGATAGTTAACAAATAAATTTGATTATTTTCGTCGCGCGAATGTGATTTATGTGCATACGTTAAAGTGTTGTAACTTTAAAAGGGAGACCTAGGGTTAGCCTCTGTTTTTACTATTTGGCCCAAAAATATCCTACGCGCCTGTGAGTTCTTACAATACTTCTGTGATACTCAAGATGGTCCATTAGGAAGGTTCCACTAAATATTGGTTAAAGGCCCTGAAGTTAAATTCAACAGGAGTTGTTAATGCGTGACACGTATTTTTATGCGTTTTTAAAGATACCGCTCCCCTATGTGAAATTTTGTGGCATTAAGAGGCACTCCTGGGCGCAATTTTCATGTCTACTTTATATTTATTTTACAGGGTTATTCAAAATTATAATCACTTGTATTCAAAATTATTATCGCATCTATTCAAAATTATAGTCACATATATTCAAAATTATTGACAATTTTTATTAAAAACTTAATAAAATTTTAAATAAAAAAATTATATTATTTATTTAATTAAATGAATTGTTCACCGTTTTGAGCCTTTTCAACCTATCTTCTCATATTTTCATAAAATCCATGGCATTGTAATGAATAATCATTATCAGATGATGCTACCAAATCTAAGCATTGTTCAATTGTTAATGTTGGATTTGCTCTTCGTACTGCACAATATCTTGATTTAAACATTGAAAAATATTCCTCAATTGGATTCAATTCAGGAGAATAAGGCTCAATAAATCGAAATGGAATATTAAGAGAACTTAATACTCTTAGAACTTCATGAGTTTTATGAATTCTGGCATTATCCATAACTAAAATGCTATTCGGGTGCGATGCGAAATATGGAGCCAACACTGAAATAAAATTAATAAATTCAGTTCCATTATAAGAGCCTGTTCTATATTTATAACCAATGATCCCATTGTAATCAATAGCACATATTAAACTTTTATTAACCGATTTATTTGCTGGAACAGCAACAAAGGCTTTTATATTCAGAGGTGAATAACCATATCTTCTTTTCGTATGCTGATTAAAACCAGTTTCATCAAGAAACACGAGATTTTTATTCCCGATTCTTGATATCTCGGCTTCATAGATAATTCTTGCGTTGATTTTTTCTATATCATTTCTTTCAATTGGAATAAAAGAGAGTCTTTTTCGACTCATCCCTATCTTTTTAATTTTTCTTGATATAGATGGTTGTGATATTATAACACCATTTACACCATGTATGAGAGTTTTTTACTCATTTTGTGTTATTGAATTATCAATTAAAATGGAGTTGTATAATAGTTGTTTAATTGGATCAAAAACTTTTCTTTTATTAAGACAAGTTGCTTTAAGTTTTTCACCAGATGATACAAACGCAACTCCATCTTCATATTTTTTAATTATTTTTCCAACCGCCCTGGTGCAGAGATTTATGGTATTTGAAATCTGTTTGATAGTATATTTTTTGCTTTCTTGCATATTTATAACCATATTATAAATTTCTTTCGTTACTTGCTTTCTTGCTTTTCTTACCATCACGAAAGTAATAAAATTTTCATGAATTTTAAGGCGATTATAATATTGAATACATGTGATTATAATTTTGAATACAAGTGATTATAATTTTGAATAGATGTGATAATAGTTTTGAATAGATGTGATTATAATTTTGAATCCAAGTGATTATAATTTTGAATACAAGTGATTATAATTTTCAATACAAGTGATTATAATTTTGATTAACCCTGTAATTGTAACAGTTCATGTATCAAAAAAAAGTATGACCGGGAGGCTGAATGAGCGCGAATTTCATAAGTGCGAAGCGTTGCAAAAACTAGCATAAGTGCGCCGAATAAATCTACAAAAATTAGCATAAGTCCAAAGCAATTACAAAAACTACGTAGGTGCACTAATTAAAATTGCAAATATTAACATAATTGTAAATTGACATTTCGCACCTATGCCAATCTTTGCAAGTTTATTTGGCGCACTTATACCAGTTTTTGTAATTGTTTTGCACTTATGCCACTTCGCATTTATGCCAATGTTTGCAAATTTTTTTGGCGCACTTTTGCCAGACCGCACGTATGTAAGTTCACACTTATGCCAGTTTGGACTTATAAAATTCGTGCTTACTCCATTCGTCCCAAGTTTGACCTAAAATTGTTCCGGAAATCTGGCTTTGATCTACAAGTATTTTTAAGCGGCCGTGGCGCAGTGGTTAGAGCGCTTGCTCTATAAAGCAAGAGATCGAGGGTTTGAAGCGAGCTGTGCATATTTCGCGCCATTACACAGTGATTCAGAAACACTAAAAATTTGGCCTAAATATAGTTTTTTGAGTAGCGTAATTTCATTTATGATTCACTTATGATTCTAATGGTATAAAAAAATAAATACTGAAATAATAGATTTAAACGTTAATATACGTTTGAAATTGATCGAAAACAGCTTTTTTTTGTCATTAAAATTTTATCATTATTAAAACTTAATTTTCTCCCTATATACAAAGTTTTTTTATTTTAGTTTTTATAACATGCAAAGACAATAGATAATTCTATTTTAGTTTATAAAAAAAATTTAAATATGTATTTATACAAGTTGTAAAAAATGCATTTAAAAAAAATGCTTTTTAACGATTTTAATGGTGCTAGGACTCTTCACATTAGACTTCCTTCATAAAGCCAATTCTTTTTTAAAAGAGAGTTTGTATCATTCTATAAGAAACCAAAAAAGTTAGCTGCCCCAACTTTTTCATTCGGAAATAATGTAGTTTTAAAAAGTCCATTTTATAGAAAAAATTAGCAACTTTCGTGTTTTGCGAGTTTTTCCTAACACGTCTGAACAAAATTTTTAATTTTATTTTATTCTAGTACATAGCTTCAAAAATTCTGGGGAGCGATCTGATTCGTCTAACTACCGTCCCATAAGTCTTCTTTCTATCATAAGCAAGGTTTTTGAATCTTTAATTAACAAACACTTAATTTCTCATCTTGAATCTAATAACTTACTTTCTGACCATCAATATGGGTTTCGATCTTCTCGTTCTACAGCTGATTTGCTAACAGTAATAACTGACAGGTTTTATCGTGCATTAGATGAAGGTGGAGAGGTTAAGGTCATCGCTCTTGACGTTTCAAAAGCGTTTGATAAAGTTTGGCATGCTGGTCTTCTCCATAAGCTTTCTTCTTATGGTGTATCCGGCAACATCTTTAAGATCATTGAATCCTTCCTTTCCAATCGTAGCATAAAAGTTGTCCTCGATGAACAACACTCTTCTTCTTATTCTGTAACTTCAGGGGTTCCTCAAGGTTCTATCCTTGGCCATATACTCTTTTTAATTTACATTAACGATCTTCCAGATATTCTCACATCTAAGGCGGCATTGTTTGCTGATGATACTACCATTTATTCTTGTCGTGATAAGAAACCAACACCCTCTGATTGCCTGGAGGGGGCATTTGAGCTTGAAAAGGATCTCACTTCTGCTACAGCATGGGGCTCACAGTGGCTGGTGAACTTTAATTTAGATAAAACTCAATTTTTTTCAGCCAATCGTTATCGCAATAATTTAGATCTTCCTATATTTATGAACGGTGATGTACTCGATGAGTCACTTCCTCTTCATCTTCTAGGATTAACTCTTACTTCCAATCTTTCTCGGAAACCATATATCAAATCGGTTGCAAAATTAGCATCTGCTAAAGTTGCATCTCTTTATCGAGCTCGCCACTTTCTTACTCTGGATTCTATTCTCTATCTCTATAAATCTCAAATCCGGCCTTGTATGGAATACTGTTGCCATATCTGGGGCGGATCTTCTAATGATGCCCTTTCTCTTTTAGACAAGATGCAAAAACCCATTGTAAACATAGTTGGACCTGCTCTTGCAGCCAACCTTCAACCATTATCACATCGTCGTAATGTTGCTTCTCTTTCTCTTTTCTACAAATACTATAATGGGCACGGCTCTAAAGAGCTAGCGTCTCTTGTACCATCTACTAAAATTCATTCTCGTGTTACTCGTCATTCAATTAAGTGTCATCTTTTTTCTGTGACTGTTCCTAAGTGCTCCAAAAACGCTTATTCGTCTAGTTTTTTTCCTCGAACATCAGTTCTTTGGAATTCGCTTCCTTCATCTTGCTTTCCTGATTCATATAATTTGCAATCTTTTAAATCGTCCGTCTATCGTTATCTTGCTCTACAACCTTCATCTTTTCTCTTACAGTAACTTCCAACTTTAATTAGTGGCTGCTTGCAGCCTTGTTGGAAGCAAAGATTTTTAAAAAAAAAAAAAAAAAGCTTATGTAGTTGTCTATGTTGTAGAATATATATATATATATATATGTATATATATATATATATATATATATATATATATATATATATATATATATATATATATATATATATATATATATATATATATATATATATATATATATATATATATGCATACAAAAGTTAAAATAATTTATCTCTCTTTTTAGTTTAAAATGAATATAAAATTTATTAAACATCGGCTTTATTTAGTTATTAAAGACAGAGTTTTAATCGATAAAAATGAATTGCTTCAAAATTTACTTTTTGATTACATTTTGGAAGTTAATCAGACACACTTGCGTTTTTCTAAACAATATAGAAGTATACTAAATAATGTAAAATTTTATTCAAAATTTAAAAAAGAAACTTTATAATCATAATTGACAACGTGATTGCTTTGAAATTGAAGAAGCAAGTTCAATCAGATCTAGCTATTCTAGAAAAATTAGAACATTCGATTGCGTCAACTTTTAATAACATAGCGTATCAAAATGAAAAGAAAACACTCGGAAGAAAATGCCGCGAATGGAAACAATCAAGCAACAGAACAAAAAGAAGGAAGAGTGAAAAAATGGGAACAAATCAGAATTATGACGAGTTGATCTTATCTGCTATAGTAAGTTCAAGGAGAAGTCAATGCTATAGTCTGTGTTTTACTTTAAACCAATTGGTTTCTTCTCCCAGTCAACCCAATAAAGTAGCTAATATGATTAAAAATGAAAAGCCTATTATAAAATTATCTCCAAAAGAAGGTTTGGCTTTGATGGTCTCAGCTGGTTTGTCCCAAAGAGCTTATCAGAAAATAAGGATTACAGCTAAGGAAAGAAATGCAAATATATATCCTTTATATAGTAATATTTTATTAGCAAGAAAAGAATGCTATCCTGATGGCATTATATTTAGTGAGCAAAGTGCTGAAATTAAACTTCAAAGTCTTCTTGATCACACAATAATTCGTTTTTTCAAATTGATTCAATTATAACTCAAATTATGCAACTAGAGAATAACGATAAAACAAAAGGAATATTAAGTTGTAAATGGGGGTTTCATGGTGCATCTGGTCAAAGTGAATATAAGCAAAAATTTGACAATGATAGTTCAAAAGGCTCTGATTTATTTAGTACCACTTTTGTTCCTTTGGATCTTTCATTTGGAAATATTTCTGTTTGGACAAACCCTAAGCCATCGTCAATTAGATTTTGTCGACCAATACGAGTTCAATATCTAAAGGAATCAGAAGCTATTTTGAAATTTGGAAAAGAATATATTCAAAATCAAATAAATTTACTAAAGGATTCAGAGTTTGAGTTGATAAATGGTTTAGAAGTAATTGTAACTAAAATTAAACTTAATTTAAATTTAACAATAATTGACGGTAAGGCTGCCAATGCAATATGCTCAAATTCTTCACAACAAGTATGTAATATATGTTCAGCTTCTCCTAAACAAATGAATTCTATTGCATGTGGCTCAATAACAACTCCAACTCTAATATAGATAACATTGAATTAGGCCTTTCTCCATTGCAGGCTCGGATAAGGTGTTTTGAATCTTTGTTACACATTTCTTACAGACTTGAAATAAAAAAATGGTAAACTCGTGGTAATGACGAAAAAGAAGTTTGTGTAAAAAAAAAACGAATCATACAAAATAAATTCATTGAAGAATTAGGGTTAAGAGTAGATTTTCCTAGGCAAGGTGGTTCTGGAACTTCAAATGATGGTAATACTGCCAGACGAGCATTTAAACATTTTGATTTATTTTCTTCTATTACAGGCATAGATAAAGAATTAATAGAAAGTTTAGCAAACATTTTTAACATAATAAAGTCAAGTTATGAGATAGATACAATAAAATTCAGTGAATATTGCACTAAAACAGCAAAGCTTTATTGTGAAAAATATAATTGGTTTTATATGCCTGTATCTATGCATAAGTTATTGCTTCACAGTTCTGAAATAATTTCAAAGTTCTTGTTGCCAATTGGATTATATTTAGAAGAAGCTCAAGAATCTAGAAATAAAGATAATAAACAATTCATACTTCACCATTCAAGAAAAGATACAAGACTCCATACAATTGAGTACCAACTTCACTATCTTCTTATTACAAGTGATCCAATAATATCAACTATAATAATTTCTCAAGATAGAAGTAAAGTTAAAACAATTCAATTATCAAAGAGCGCTCTAGAACTTGTTAAAAAATCAAATAAAAATACTATTGATGAAATCCAAAGTGATAATGAAACTGATAATGAGTACAATGAGTATGACAATGAAGACGAAGATGAAGAAAATTATGAATTAGTTACTGAGGAAATGGATTACGAAAATGTATATGAACATAATGAATAAGACAATGCTGATTTATTTTTAAGCTTATTTTTCAATTTAGGTTAAATATAAAACGTATAGATCATGTTAACTAATTATTTTCATAATTTTTCATTTGGTTTTCAAAATAATAATTAGTTTAAAACTTAATTAGTTAAAATTACTCAGGGGCAAGGTGGTGGGGAGGGGGGCCCAGTAAATGTTGCTACCCCTGACCATACTTAACCCTTTTAAAAATATTTTGAGTCTTTCCTTGTCTACTTTTTTTACATCTTACAGTAAATTTTCAGCAATTTTGAATAAATATTTTTGACAAAATTAATTTTGGCCTAATTTTAAGTTATTCCTGATCACTGTGCATTAGTAAGAAAGGAGGCTTGAACTTCCTAGTTAAATGCTCATCCGCGGTATTCTGTGACAAGGAGGCAACTAAAACAAAAATTAAAAAAAATAAACTTTAAAACTCCATGTTCTTCAATAATTATTAAAGGCCAATTGAGGTCAGATACATCAACATCGTACTGATCATGCCACTCAATTGTTATTTAGTCCGAATTGAAAAAAACACACATAAGTTTAGATGGACGTTGAATAACCAGGTGACAAGGCTTAACTTTTTGAATCTTATTTTATAATCAATAGAAATTGTAATATTTAAAATTACTAACAATCAAACAAAAAAGATTTTACTAAGCTGTTGTTATCGGCCACATGACGGCGTGTGTGAAAACCTTAGCACAACAAATCATTAAAAAAGGTACCGTTGAAAAAGCAAAGCTTTATAATTGGAGATTTAAACATGAATTATATTCTTTTTAATGATGAGTTAGAAATTATTATGATGCAATTTTTTAAACGGGTTCAAAGTCTTTAATAAACAAACCTACAAGAGTAACAATAAACTCAGCAACTCTAATAGATAGTATTATAACCAAAAGTATTTTCAACAATGAATTAAAAGTAGGTACTTTGCGAACCAATATATTAGATCATTTCCCTATATTCCTAAATTTAGATAATACAAACTCTGAAAAAATTATAACCACACAAAAAGTAATTTGAAAACGCATTTTTAATAAGGCCAATCTTAAATTATTCAAAAATTAACTATCATTATTGCATTGGAAAAAAAGAGATTTTAATGATAATGCCAATAATATCTATGAGACTTTTTTCAAAATATTTTTTGTGTATACGATGTTAATTTCCCAATTGTTGAAAATAAAATAACAACTAAGAGTTGCAATACACCCTGGATTACCAAAGGCTTCAAAAAATCACCCAAGGTCAAACAGAAACTATATAAAAATTTTTTGAAAACAAAAACACCTACAAGCGAAAATTTAGTAGGGCTAAAAAAATCTATTTGAAAAAATTCGCAAAAACTTAAAATTAATTTGTTACTCCCAATTACTTAATACATTTAAAAATGACACAAAACGCACATAGCAAATAATGAAAGTAGTTAATGGAAAACAAATGAAGAGTAAACGGGAAAAAACGGCACACTTATAGTCACATTTAAAAAGTTTTGAGAAAGTATATATTAATCATTTATAAAAGTCTTTGTATAAAGTTAGGAAAAAATTTTTTTTTAAAAGTTACAAATATTTTATTAAAAATGTAAACTTCCGATAAATTAATCAAGAAATAATTTTTTTTAATTTACTTCTATGCTTTAAATGAAAACTTTTATAAAGTTTTCTTCCACAAGTGGTTAGAGTCGATAACAAAAGTTTATATGAACCAAGAACTTAAGCTCAAGAATTTAACAAATTCTTTATTGATATAGGTCCAACACTGTCCAAAAAAAATCCCTAAGACCAAATCCTCATTTACTGATTTTCTAGTACCCATGGATAATTGCATTGGTTCAAATAAGTTGTCTTCTGAATTATTGTTTAAAGAGTTTAAAAGAGCCTTCAAATCAAAAAAAAAATCAAAAAAAATAAATCGATTGGAGCAGATCACATAAATGGAAACGCTATAGATTGTTTTGAACAGCTAAAAGTTGTTTTTTTTTTAAGTTTTTAAAACTTCTATCCATCAAAGTGTATTCCCCGAACAGTTCAAAAAAGGCCAAAATTACTCCTATTTTTTTTTGTTGCTCGTTTACATTTGTCGTATTTTACAAACAAACAAACAAGGCATCTGAAAGAAGATCATAATGATCTTATCATCAGAACCTTTTACAGCTTTAGACATTTTACAGCAAAACAAAAATGAATTAAAAAAATTTCAATAAACAGTGTAAATAAATCTGACGTTAGTAAATTTCGTGTAAATAAATCTGAAGTTAGTATATATAGAATCTATATCATTTATATATAAGATAAAAACAAAAATTAAAACGTTTCATAAAGCGTATTTTACAATAAAATAAAAGTTCTAAACAAAGATTACAAAGTATCAATTAGAAGTACTTGACTACGTCATCAATAGATAAAATAAAGATTTTTCAGTTTATATTTGAAAGTGGGATAAGTGTGAAATATATCAAAATTTGACAAAACAATCTTATTCCAAAGATACGGTGCGCAATAAGCAATACAAAACTTATTAAACTTGGTTCGACAAAAAGGTTCATATATGAGAAAATTATTTCTAAGTGCATATTTATTTATTGGTTTTTCACAAAAGAGATCTTTAAAGACAAATAAGAATAAGTCATTTTTTCACAAATACATAAAGCATTAAACACATCAAGCTCATATATATTGAGAATTTTCATTTCAATAAAAAAAGGTTGTGAATGAGTGTATCGATCCGCAAAATTAATTAAACGGATCGCATGCTTCTGACGGCGGTAAAGACATTGTAACTTACTTTTTTCTGTGCTTCCCCATACAATATTTGCACAATTTAAATAACTATGTATAAATGAGTAGTAGAGTTGGGTTAAACTTTTTTTACTTAAATATGTTCTGGATTTATACAAAATTCCAATGCTTTTGGAAATTTTTGTGCTAATATAGTCAATATGTGCTTTCCGTGTGATGTTTTCATCAAGAAAAACACCCAAAAACTTTGTGACATAGTGTCTTTTTATCTCAGTATCATCAATAATAATTTTGGGCAAATTTGGGGGTAAATAAGCTTTTTTTGAGACAGGATGGAACAGAATCCATTTTGTTTTGTTACTGTTTAGAGTTAGTTTATTGCCTTTGAACCACTTGGATATATTTTTAAGTTGCTCGTTCAAGCTAGAGAAGAGTTTGTAAATATCATTATTGGAAAGAAATAAGTTGGTATCTTCAGCAAACATGATACTCATTAATGAAATATTTAGAAACTTATTAGAATAATTATTGTTACTAAAAACAAACTGTTTACGGTTTGATAAATAACTTCTGAACCATTTTATGACTTTGTAATTTACTCCATAGTATTTCAGTTTTTGTATCAAAATTTGATGATCGACAGTATCGAATGCTTTCGATAGGTCGATGAAAACACCTAAAGTATATTTAGATCTTTCAAAAGAATTTGAAATTTCACGTACAAGTTGGATAATTGCATGTTCCGTAGAATTGTTTATTTTAAAACCAAATTGGTTGACGTATAACAAATTATTAGAAAGAAAACAATAGTCTATTGTACATAATGCATTCTAGTATTTTTGAAAATGTGCAGAGGACAGAAATTGGACGATAATTACTGATATTTTTTTGATCTCCCTCTTTTAAAATAGGGGTAACTTTTGCAATTTTTAATCGGTTAGAAAATACTCCTTGATGGATAGACGTTCCATATACTTTAAAAAGAATATCTTTTAATTGTTTAAAACATTCTATAACTATATTACCGTTTATGTCATCTGCTCCGCTTGCTTTGTTTTTTTTAAGTGATTTGAATGCTCTTTCAAATTCTTGAAAAGACAGTTTTGAATATAATTCGTTGGAACCATTGCAATTATCCATCTGTACTAGAAAATCGTTAAATTTTGCTTTGGTAAAGGAATTTTATTTGCTTGTTTAGGACCGATGTCAATAAAAAATTTGTTAAACTCATGAGCTATATCTCTTGGATCACATATACGTTTGTTATCAACAATAATCATCTGGGGGAGAGAACCTGAGCATTTCTTTTGTCTACCACTAATTTTGTTCATTACTTGCCAAATGCGTTTTGAGTTATTTTTGAATTTATCTAGGAGTTTTGAGCAGTATTTTTTTTCAAGTTTTTACGAACTTTTTCAAATAGACATTTGTAATCTTTATATATTTTCTCATTTGAAAATGATTTTGTTTTGAGATATTTTATAAACAGCTTCTATTTTAACTTGGATGATTTTTTAAATCGTTTTGTTACCCAAAGGTTGTTTATATTTTTTGGAGTTATTGTTCTTTCAATAATAGGGTAGTTTGCATCATATACGGAGTAAAAGGTTTCAAAAATATTGGAAAATGGTCAGTAATATCAGATTTTAGGATACCCGTTTGAATATCATTGTTGAATATATCTGTTGTAATGATATTATCAATCAAAGATGCCGAGTTTTTTGTAACTCTGGTCGGCCTATTTATTAAAGAAATTGCACCCATTTCAAAAAAGGAATCATAAAAGTTTTTAATTTTGTTATCTTCATTATACAGAAGACAATTCATACTTAGGTCCCCAATAATGAAACTCTTTTTTTTTTCTTTAATACCTTTTCTAAAAATACTTTGTTCAAAAAAAATGCTCAAGTTCTCGCTCACGCCGTCAGTTGGTCGATAACTACAGCTTAATAAAATGTTTTGTGATTGATTGTTTATAATTTTTCGAATTAAAATTTCTTTATCGCCATCAGAAGCACTTAAATCATTCCTAACGTAATAAAAAATATTTTTATTCTCATAAGTAAGGACTCCTCCGCCGCGTTTATTTACTTGTCTTTTGAGCGAAATTAATTTAGATGTGGAATATTAAAATTACAATTACTATCTAAGTCATTCGAAATCCACGTTTCAGTTAAACAAACTATATTAAAACGATTTTTCCATGCTTTATATAAGGTTACTTTCTATATATATATATGTTTGTGTGCCACAAAATTTGAAATCAATTTTTGAAAGCTTTTTTCTCAACCAACTTTGCTCAAATTTTGCACACTTAATCATTTTCGATGACAATACAAGGAAATGGAAAAATTTGACCAAAAAAAGTTAATTAAGTTAACAAAAATTTAATTTGTATTTCCCCATACATTTTATTTATTTGATGTGAATTGCGTATTACGTCACAAAAATCATTGGTTTGCAAATTATTTGCAGTTTCGAAGACATTAAAGCGCAGCAATTCAAAACCTATTGTTTTTCAAGTCTTAAGTTATTAAGTTAAAAAACAA
Organism: Hydra vulgaris; assembly: GCF_038396675.1. Lineage (NCBI taxonomy): Eukaryota > Metazoa > Cnidaria > Hydrozoa > Anthoathecata > Hydridae > Hydra > Hydra vulgaris. The sequence continues at coordinate 36,790,768 of NC_088921.1, forward strand.
AAATTTAAAACGCGTTACTTTTTCTATGCTTTATATAAGGTTACTTTCTATATATATATGTTTGTGTGCCACAAAATTTGAAATCAATTTTTGAAAGCTTTTTTCTCAACCAATTTTGCTCAAATTTTGCACACTTAATCATTTTCGATGACAATACAAGGAAATGGAAAAACTTGACCAAAAAAAGTTAATTAAGTTAACAAAAATTTAATTTGTATTTCCCCATACGAACACTGAATTAATAAAAAAAAAATTTAAAAACGTAACAGTAATTTTTCCTTCTACAAAAGATAACAAAAAAAGAATTTCTAGGCCCAATAGAATTCTGCTTGCATAAAGCATGGATTTGAAAAAAGATTTTTATTTTGATTTACTAGTTTGTTTCATCTAACAAGTTAAGAAGTTTTTCAAAATTGTTATTAAGACTTCGAATATTTACGTGTAGAATTCTAATTTTATTTAAATTTTTGTCATAAACATTTTTAAAAAGAAACCCTTCTAATTCGCATGGATAGTGATATTAGCAATCCGAGCAATTTTTTATATTAGGGTTTATATTTTCATCAGAATTCAATTCAATAAAGTTAAATCTTATAAATTCAAAATCACTTATTCCAGCCATTTTTATTTATTTTTTTTAATTTATCAGATTATTCATTTTAGAAAAGTTTCTTTTTAAAATTTAGTGTTTTATGATAGGGTTTCTAAATTCTCTGCATAAAATTCTATCATATTTAATAATAGCATAAAATTCTATCATATTTAATAATAGCATTTTCAAAGAAGGGAACAAATCAAGTATTAGTAACTATCGCCCTATTTCTGTTCTTTCCACATTTTCAAAAGTTAAAAAAAAAAATTATATATAACAGAGTATACAAATATTTGCATGATGATAAATTACTTTACATTAATCAATTCGATTTTAAAAATGGTAGCTCAACTGAACATGCGATTTGAAAAATCACAATATACGTTAGGACTTTTTATTGACCTATCAAAAACTTTTGATACGGTCGATCACCAAATTTTCACCTATAAACTTAAATACTGTGGAATAAACAATAAAGTTTTAAAATGGTTTGAAAACTATTTGTCAAATCGTCAACAATTTGTTCCGAGTAATAACAGTTATCACACCACTTGTCTTTCTATAACATGTGGAATCCCACAAGGCTCAATTCTTTGAGCCACTCCTTTTCCTAATTTATATTAATGATTTAAATAAAGCCTCCAAACAACAAGTATTATGTTTGCAGATAATTCTAACTTATTTCTATCTTTACTGTGAAATCTTTGAAATCTTTAAAACAATGAACAAAGAACCTAGACATGTATCGAGCTGGTTTAAGTGTAGTAAGTTAACTCTAAAGACTAATAAAACAACGTGGGCCTTATGCCATTCGCTTTTTAAAGTGGGCCTTATTCCATTCGCTTTCCCAAAAGCGGTTTTTGCCATTAAACTTACCTCAAATTTTTATCGATCAAATTGAAATAAAATGGGATTTCGTAATAAAATTTTTTGGTGTTTATCTTGCTGAAAACATTATTTGGAATCATCATTTCAATTACATAAGCACTAAAATTTCTAGAAATAGTTTTAAATAAAGCACGAATCTACCTCAAAAAGAAAATTTTAATCAAACTTTATTATTCATTTATACACAGTTATTTAACAGAAAATTTATTTACAGAAAAAAGTAAGTTGCAACGTCTCTATCGCCGTCAAAAACATGCAACAGTCCGTTTAATTTACTTTGCAATTCGCTTTTCTCACACAAAACATTACTTTATTGAAATGAAAATTTTAAATATATACGAGCTAAATATATATAATGTTTTATGCTTTGTATACATGTGGAAAAATGACTTGTCCCGATATGTCTCCAAAGATATTTTTACTCCGAAACCTATCAACAAATAAAATTTGAGAAATACTGATTTTTTAAATGAAACTTTTTGTCAAACGAACTTTAATCAATTTTGTATTGCCTATCGGACACCACACCTTTGGAATAAAATCGTTTTGCCGAATTTTGATTTTGAATTACCCATTACTTTTCGCCTTTTTAAAAGAAATTAAAAACCATAATTTTTTCATTAGATGACGTATTATGTTATTATTAATAATATGTTATTATTAATAACTTTGCCTATACTTATTTACATTTATAAAAAATTTATTCTTACTTATTTTTGTTGATTTTTATACTTTTTACTTAACATTTTATTATATTTTGATACGTATACGTTTATATAAAATATTGGTGAGTAGGTTCGCGTAATCTCTCCTTGGATTATATACAATCTATAGTGATAAACCAAAACAGAAAAAAGCCGAAACCGAAATAAACCGAAATTTCGGGTACTCTCGTTATTGCCGATACAAAAACCGATTATAAAAATATTTTGTGAAAATTCTCAAAAATAACTGTTTTTCTAAATTAGATAAAAATTTAAAATCTCACAAATTTTTCGGTTTTTGGTATGTTTTTCAATCGAAATTTTTGTTTTTACCGATTTTATATAAAGTACTGTAACCGAAATTTCGGTACCAGTTCAAATTGCAGTTTTGACCGAAACCGATACCGAAACAGAATTTCTGTTGATCACTAACTATATACTTAGAAAATTTGTAAAAGTTTAATATTATTGTTGTTACCTTTGTTAAATGCTTGTTTGAACTTATTTAAGATTCTGACAACAAGATCATTTGATCTTCTATCAGATCAGAGCAGCTTCTATCAGAGCAGCCGTGGCGCAGTAGTGGCGCTTTTGCCTCAGAAACAAAGGATCCGTGGTTCAAACACCACCTCTGAGCAAGTTTTGCAACATTGGTCTGGAAGTAGGCGTAAACTTATAATTAAATGTTCATCAGCGGTGCTCTGAGATAAGGCCTTTCGGACTTTTTAGGGCACCTAAATGAAATTAAATATATATATATATATTTTGTTTTATATTTGTTATATCATGTATCAAAAATTTGTGAAACTTTATTATTATTTTTATTTTGGCAATATATAATTGTAATACGACCAACAAATGTAAAAAACAAAAAAAATGCAAAACTTAAGCAAACTGTTTTGTGTTGTTTCATTAATTAGATAGTGGCACAGTTGCTACAAATTCTTATTGGTAAAGAACTGTATATGCTTGGACATTCAATGAAAAAAATTTTTTGCACGCATCTTTTTCCATTCTCTGGTGTCAGCTGAGTACATATGTAACATTAAAAAAAACAACTGAACTTTTGAATTTCAGCAATATGTAAAATCTCAATTTTTGAAATTTTGATAAAATTTGAGATTTTTTACATTTTTTAAAAGCAAACCCCACAATTTTACATTTTTGCTGCCATTTTTCTTGAGGATTTGGAAAACAAATGTTTTAGGCTAGTTGGATATCAGGTAATCTGGCCGGTCTGTTACAGACTATTCAGAGAACCCTCACAATTACAAAGATAGCTAGTGACTAATTAATCTTTGCGTTTACTGTTATTTTGTTTTAACTGCTTTTTGGCTATTGTTTAAATTTTACTGTAATGAACTGTTTTTTTAATGATAAGACATACACTGGCAGTACACTGTAAGCTGAAAGTATAAAAAAGTAAGATAGGAAACTAATTCAATGAGAGTGTTGTTTCTCTTGAAGTACCAAATCAATAAACTTCCATCAAACAGCTTCCAACAATAAAAAAATATTCTAAGATAATAAGTTTCTAAAATCTTTTTTTGTAAATGCTATCTCCGATCTTCCCTAGTTGTTGGAAAATTTATATATATGTATTTATATATATACATATATATATATATATATATATATATATATATATATATATATATATATATATATATATATATATATATATATATATATATATATATATAGTATATATATATATATATATATATATATATATATATATACATATTTATATATATATATACATATATGTATGTATATATATACAGTATCGGACAAAATGAGTGCAACCAAATAATGCTAATTTAGTTTCTTTATTTAAAAGTGCTGCCTTTTTTTCAATTTAGAGAAATAACTATGTAACTGTTTAGAGACAAAGTTCTTCAAGTTTTATTCATCACAAAGTTCATTATTTGTACACCAAAATTAATAAATAAATTAAAAGTATTAAAAAAAGTTGATTTCCTTCTTGAAAAAACAAGTGCAACTCGACAAAATGTTGACTAAGCTGTATTTCACTATCAATATTTCGTGGCGAATCCTTTGTTGTCGATCACAGCCTTGCATCTTCGAGGCATAGATTCGATCAGGTGATCAATGAAATTTTGTGGAATCGCTGCCCAGGCCTTTTGGATTTGTTCAAACAGTTGACCCTTATTACGAACACCTTCACGATTAATTCTGCGGTTGACGATCTCCCACAGGTTCTCGGTAGTGTTGAGATCCGGAGATTGAGGCGGCCAATCCATCACCGATAGGTGGTTGTCTTGAAACCACTGCTTGACTACTTTTGCAGTGTGTTTCGGATTGTTGTCTTGCTGAAAAACCCATTTTATTGACATATACCATTCAGTATGAGGTAACATAACATCTTTCAGGATATTTTTATACATGAAACGGTCCATTATTCTATCGTTTCAATGTATTGGACCTAGACCGTTAGCAGAAAAACACCCCCAGACCATTACATTGCCTCCACCATGCTTCACGGTCTTATGGCAGTAACGCAAATCGAGGCGTTTTCCGGCCGGTCGACGTACACGGCAAATGCCATCGCTCCCAATGACGTTGAACTTCGATTCATCACTGAATAGGACAGTTCGCCATTTCTGCACATTCCAGTCAATATAAGATGTAGCAAACAGGAGTCTTTTCTTCTGGTTTTTTAGTGAAATCAGCGGTTTCTTTGCAGGGCGTCGAGAAAACAATCCGGCTTCAACAGCACGTCGTCTGATTGTTCGGTCCAATACAGGCAGCTCTAATTGCTTTTGTATCTCGACTGATGATATCCAGGGATCCTTCTTGACGGATCTGACGATCATAGAACCCTCTCTAGAAGTGGTGGAACGCGGTCTTCCACCTTTGTTATCTGCTGCCAACTTCCCCTTAGAACGATATTTGGAACATAGTCTTGATACGGTCCATTTTTTCACGCGATATTTATCACAAATACTTTTTTGTGACATTCCACTTACGTAATGGCCAATAATTTTCTTTCTCAGTTCCAATCCAAGACTGTCGGGAGCCGTTTTTGCACTTGAAGTCATAAAAATAATAAAAATAATCACGCTTCTCAAGGCTTACCGTGTTACATTTACCTTGTGATGATACAATAATGCTCTGTGGAACACAACGTCTTGGTTGGATGTGGACTGCATTGATGTAATGAAACACTTGTTGTATTTCACTTCTTGTATTGATGTTCTTCGATAAAACACTTTGATAAAACTCACTTCGATAAACTGTCTTGATAATACAGACTGATTGACTTCCATATACTGACTGAATTACATGTTGATTTACATGTCTCTTATATAGTAAAATGAACCTGTGTGAACCTGTTCTAGAAGATTCTAGATGTTTCTTTTCAATGCTTCTGGAAGCTTCTGGATGCGTCTGGATGCTTCTGAATGTTTCTGGATACTTCTGGGTGCTACTGGATGCTTCCAGATGCTTCTTCTGGAAACTTCTGGAGGCTTCTACATGCTTCTGGAAACTTCTGGAAACTTCTGGATACTTCCTTTAATTATTAAAAAGCTTCCGTGACGTTGACACGGACCAGACTTAAGAAAATGAAATAAACCAAAAAAGTTACACTTGTTTTGTCCGCTGCAAAATGGCACTTGTCAACGAATTTCTGCCTGTGTGCTGTCACCTGTCAGCTGATTGCTCATGTCATGGCATGCTATGAATCCAGACTCCTGAACTGTTTGCTGTGGTAGTATAGTTCGTATCGTTTTTAAGACATGTAAAATTGGGAACACTTTTTAGCATTGTTCGATGTTGGTTGCAAATGTTTTGTCCAATACTGTATATATATATATATATATATATATATATATATATATATATATATATATATATATATATATATATATATATATATATATATATATATATATATATATATATATATATATATATATATATATATATATATATATCTTTAAAAGTCATTTCTTGTTGTACGATATGTTTATAAATATATAAATTGATTTTAATAAAAAAGGCAGCGTATAACTATTTTTTAAATATATTTTAGTTATAATAATATATTAACGATATTTCGTTGACCTATTGTGGTCAGCCGCAATAGGTCAACGAAACTGTTCTAAATAGAGATGACGGGGATAATGTGAAAACAAAAACTTGGGGATCAATTTAGACCAAAATTTAACTGACGTCACTATTATATTATTTGATTGTTTCTATATTTTACGCGTTTTAATGTCTTCTTTTTTAAACAGTTGGTTTTAAGTTGTTTTGTAACGTTTTTTCATTACCTGATGACGCTGACCACAATAGGTCAACGAAATATCGTTAATATATTATTATATCCAAAATATATTTTAAAAATAGTTATACGCTGCCCTTATTACTAAAATCAATATATATATATATATATATATATATATATATATATATATATATATATATATATATATATATATATATATATATACATATAGTTACTTTTTAAAGGATTGGAAATGTAGAAGACGAGGCACCAAAGCAACTAGAAGAAACTGATCATAACTTATCCACAGATTTACATAAACCGCTAAGCTCTTTAACATCTAAATCAATAATTAACCATGTGCAATCTATAATTGATGATATGGAAGGCAAAAGAAAAGACGACGAAACCCTAATCGGAGGTTCGTAACATATATATATATATATATATATATATATATATATATATATATATATATATATATATATATATATATATATATATATATATATATATATATATATATATATATATATATATATATATATATATATTAACTTCAACTGACTTTTAAATGCCACTTTTTTTCATTCTTATATTCATTTTGAAGCTTATTTAGTAATTTTACTTAATAAGCTTTAAAATGGAGATAAAATGGGTTAGTAAATTTACTAGTCCAAGCAAGAAGTGATAAGAAAACGGATTTACGAGTTCTATTTGAATAATAAATTGCAAGGTAAATATTTCACAGTAGATCACTTCAATGCTGAATAAATTCCAAGAAGCACTATCTTTGGTATAATCACACGTGCTGACAATGATTCTGATCACAAAAGAGTACAAGGAAGTGGTTGTGTGATTAAAATCATGAAACCAAGGTGTCATTCACATATCATTAAAACTCTTACCAAGTACACTGACACCAAAACTTATGCAAAATAGTGTATCCTGATTGACAAGAGATCTAGAATGAGCGAATGAAGACCGGCATTGATTGTCTTTATCGAGATTTTCAAAGAAAATAGGTCATCCTTGACGATGAGTCTTACTTCATGCTGTCGCACTCAACGATTAACAGAAACAGCACCTAATACTCTAGCGACAGAGACAAGTTTCCAACAAGCGTTAAATATCGCAAAAAGCGAAAATACAAACCCAAGCCGCTCGTCTGGCTGGCCGCTTCTGACAAAGGTATTTCCAAACCGTTTTTCGTCCCCAGCGGCCTTGCAGTCTATAAAACCATCTATGAAATAGATTGTTTAAAGGAAAGATAAGTGCTGTTCATCAACGCTCATCATGTCGATGGTAATGATGTGTTTTGGGCGAACCTGGCCTCTTGTACTATGCCAAAACCGTAACCAACGACAAACCAGAATAAAGCTTTGTCTCAAAAAAGTCGACCTTAACCTTATACTATCACTTTTTTGGTCAACTCGTCTTAGAGTCGGCCGAATCCGAAGAAACAGACTTGTTGAAGACAAACTTAATTAAAATAAATAAACAGCTAAAACCTCTACTTAATGATATTTTTATTTCATCTCTACCTTAAAAGCTATGGGAGTAATTGCCCTTTAAAGCAAGTCCAGATTTTAGCAACCACCAGTTATATATATATATATATATATATATATATATATATATATATATATATATATATATATATATATATATATATATATATATATATATATTGGTGGAAAAAATAATAAGTCATGACCTAAATATTTAGAAAAAAAACATTTTATTCACAGCAGTTTATAATAACTAATATAACTCTTTTTATTTTTTCGAAGTTTAGTGTTAATACTTATATCTTTAAAAAAATAATTAAGTCCTCATTGATTTTTTTCATATAACTACCAACTATATTTAAAGTAGCTAAAAATTTACTGGAAAAAATAATAAATACTGAAATGGTTAATTTGATTTTCTATTGAAAAATATCTAGAAAATACAATGTTTATGTGTTTATGTAACAACTAATTAACAAATATAATAATATAATAGAAGAAAGAATTTTTTTTTTTGCAAAAGGTTTATCTATCTCTTCATACAATAAGTTAATATTTTATCTATCTCTTCATACAATAAGTTAATATTTTATAGCATGCCCTTTATTTTTTTTTACTTCAATTAGTTTCTTGGGCATGCTGTTTACCAATTTATGGCATGTTGATAGTGGAATAGCATACCATAATGCTTTTACAGCCTCCCACAAACTTTTTTGATATAGTATTTGCTTTATGCTTGTTATATTTCTTTATTTTTGATCCGAGGCTTTTGTCTTACTACCTTACCTTATACAACTTTTCTTAAACTTTTATTGGATTTAAATCTAACAATTGTGCTGGCCAATCCAATTGTCTCACACCATCATTTTAGAACCACCTCTTGGCAATAGAAGACGCATGTTTAGGATTGCTATCTTGTTGAAATATCGAAAACAATGACATGCTATCCTCACCATAAGGAAGCTTTATTCTCACCATAAGCGTGTTATTCTCAGCATAAGCATGTTATTCTCAGTATAAGCATTTATCCTCACCATAAGGAAGCATTATTTCTTGATGTATATAAGAATAAATATCGGTGGTCATAGTGTCTGTTCTTAAAAAAAAAGGACCGGTACCAAATGATGAAAAACATCCCCCCACCATAATGCTACCAACACCAAGTTTTACTGTTTTTTTAGTGCAATGTGGGTCAAACTCTTTATTTGGTGGTCTGCGGACAAAATGCTTACCATGACCCGAAAATATTAAACTTTGATTTGTCTGTCCACAAAACTGTACCCCATTTCTTATTTGTCTATGCAAAATATTTATGAGAAAACTCTTTTCTGGCTTTTATATGTCGTTTTTTAGATTTTTTAGATTTAAAGGCACACTTCTAGGCGATCTCAAAAATAAATTTGCTTCAAGTAAACGCCCTCTAATCGTACTTTGCGTTTCACTCTAAATTTTTTTTAACAGTGTTGCTGGAGATTAACGGATCCTTTTTAGCTTTACGAATAGCTAATTTTTCTTCTCGGTAAGTTGTTTTTCTTTTTCGGCCTCTAGTTTCTACATATGTTTGTGGTTTAAGAGCGTTTTGAACCATTCCTACAGAACACAAAGTTATTCTTGAAATCTCTAAATGATTTTTCACTGTTTTTAAGTTGTTAAATTACTGAGCTCAGCTAAGGTGCAATGTGATTTTCTACCCATCGTATTTTTAAATATTAAAAATACTTACAGGTTTAAATGCGTTAGATATTACTTTCAACTTTAACAATGCTTTTCACTTGAATTGTAAATAACTGGCTAGAATATTATTAATATAGTATATTAGTTCACTGTAAAAAACTGATTGAATATACATAAAACAATTATTTAACATACCATGATTCAAGATATACAGTATAACATTTTTCAGTGGCGTAGGTAGGTCATATCAGTTGGAGAAGGCTACAGAAGCAGTCAGGATTGGAGATTTAAAGGGGAGGGGCAGCAGTAATTCTTCTTTTGACTTAATATGGGAGGGGAGGAGAGCGGAGTTGTTGCCCTCTCCACCCCCTTTTTCTGCGCATGCGGTGTTACTAATAATTAAAAACATGTTTAAAAAGTAATAATAGTCGAAAATTGAAGAAAAAGAAAAATTACACATTTCTATTTTTATTATTTTTTTCAGTAAATTTTTAGCTTTTAACAAAGTTGTTAAATACATAAAAAAAATCAATGCGGATAATTTTTTTAAAAAATATAAGTATTAACACTATACTTTATAAAAAAAATTTATATTAATTATCATAAACTGCTGTGAATAAAATAGTTTTTTTTACTAAATATTTAGGTCATGTATTTTTTATTTTTTCCATCACTCTGTGTGTGTGTGTGTGTGTGTGTGTGTGAGTATATATATATATATATATATATATATATATATATATATATATATATATATATATATATATATATATATATATATAAACTTGTAATCAGGCGACATAATAATGAAACTTACATAGTGGGTACAAACTGCGTGCACATTCTAACTAAAAAAAAATTAAATTTTAAGACACCTTTTTGGACATGAGTAGTCAAAAGGCAAACCTTAGGGATAAGTTTATAAAAAGGCTTGCAAATTTGTTCTTTGTATTATTGCACTCACGGCCATCTTCTCCTTGGAACAAAGGTAATGGTGGAGAAAGAAAACCAGTTGGTCAAGATGAAACAGAAAGCTGCGACGATGACCACAGCAGATTTGATTACTACGTTTTACAATTTGAAGTAAATATTGATTTTCTCTGACATGTTTAGTACCCTACTGTGCTCCAAACTATTTCAACTCTACACATTTAATACATTTTAGTTTTTTGTGCTCAGCTATAGTTTCAAATCCATCAATGACTGTGCTGCAAGAACTTCAGCAGCTTAGACATAATTTGCCTTTTCCATAACTTTGTCTGTAGTTTCTCCTCTTGAATTAAAATTGCTTCCAAAATGATTAAATAGAAGTATAATTCCAGCAAGGTCTTAACTTAGCGGAGCCATTCTTCTCTCTACCCTGTTAAAGGTACTTCTGCGATGAGCATTGGTGGTCAAAACATGCTATAAAGTTCATGCTCTTTGAATTAAGTTTTGGCTCAATAAATTGTTTTTTCATTTCTTGGATCTTTTGGCCCACCATCAACAGTTATAACCATGACTGGTTTGCTAACTCAATTTTCAGTAAATAGGCTGCTTTCAAATGCAGGAATATGAATGATTTTGTCATGCCTTCAAGGTGACAATTTGCTGTTGATGAATCATGTTTTGCGCTACTGATTGTTATGTATGTTGGGCCAGAGTATGCTTTCTCTAAATGCTGATAAAACTAAATTTATCTTATTCCATAAATCAAATAAAACTGATATTATATCTTATTAAAATTACAAAATCTTATTATAAACAAAACTATTATTAATAGTTTTTTTTATAAGAGTTTTCAACAGTCTATCAAAAAAAATTCAAAAAATATTAAAATGAGTTTTTGAGCTAAACCATTTCTTAATTTTAAATCACGAAATTAGTTTATACAATGCTTTTATTCATAAATACTTAACATACTATAACATTGCTTGGGTAAGTACAAACTATACAAAACTAAAAAAGCTTTACAGTAAACAAAAACATGCATGTCGAATTGTATTTGGAGCTAAGAGAGCCTTGCGTACCTATCCTGTGTTTACTTGGAGCATTAAATGTTTGTAAAATCAATTTACATCAAACTTTAGTTTTTATGTATAGGACTAGGCTAGGAATGTCTCCAAAAATATTTGAATCCTATTTTAGTGATATCTGTCATGAATACAATTATACACTACAAGATTCTCAAAAAATAACTTTTTTGTACCAAAATATAGCTTGAAATTTAGCTATACTCAATTAAGTGGGCCACATCTACGAAAAACATTTTCAGACATAACTAATATAAAGATAGCCACTCTAGATCTATTTAAAAAAAAATCTAAACGAATTTTCTTATTTGTAGATCACACTATGCTAGAACTTAAAGAAACTAGATAGAACTAGAAACTCATATAATAAAATTAAGAAAGGCTAAAAAAAATGTTACTACCACAATTCATATGACAAAGTTTATTAATTATATTTCCTTTCTTCTCAGAATGGTATGCGTATGTGTGCATTATTTATTTGTTTTTGCTACATTAAAAATGTAAGCAATTTAGCAGTTACTATTTGCTTCTTCATGTATTAAAATTTATATTAAAAAATACTGCTATTGTTGCTAGTTTGTTTGCAGCTGTCAATCAAATTGGCACCCTAGCTTTATCATCCTTGGAGCATAATGTCACTTCTTTCAGATTCAAGACTGCAGCAAGTTCTTCAAGGGAAAGGATGGATAATTTGGTAAATTTTGATTCTGCATAATATTTATGCTCAGAATTTTGTGCTCTTATTAATCTAACAGGTACAGTTTTAACATGTCTTTTTCCTTCTGTGCTCAATAATCTGCTTGGATGTAATCTTAAGTAAACTCCTGATCTGGAGAAGTTGTAACCATTCTTTTTAATGTTTTTACAGTTCGAACAATTTTAGTTTTTCTCTTGTTATCAGAAGCAGGGTCTTTTAACAAATTCGAGTTTTCTTGTAACGCTTTTTCACTGTCTTCACTTGTTGTAATTGATGATGTCGCATCAGTCGCAACACCAAAAGTGATTTTAGATCCACAAACTTTTGGTGTATTGTTTGGTAATTTTGTCCAGTAAGATAGAAGATAAAATCAGTCAGATAAAATCAGTAAGATAAAATCCTAACTTTATTTTGAAGTTTGTTTTATAAAATGCCAACTTTATTTCAATTTGTTTTAGTAATTTCGATTTTTTTTTTCAACTTCTACATTTATTTTAGGCAATGCTTTGCTCTTTGTTTTAATCTCATATCATATTTAATTTGTTTATAATTTGCTTTTATTTCTTTGCGAATGCTTTTAAATATCCTTCAAAAATAGATTTGTAAAGTTGTTTTTCACTAAACATTTTTTTCTATAACAACAATGACAAGAAATTTATTTGCCTAAAAACCTAAATGTTAAAAAAGTATATAGTAAAAATAATGTCAGTAATAGCATTAATAATACCAAAATTCATTAACATCGTAACTAAATGAGTAATAAGCTTAATGAGTAATAAAAATATAAAATATTAATATAAATAAAGTAATTAAATCAATTACTTGCAATAGAGTGACACTAAATATCAAAATTAATAATTAACTAATAACATTCAAATAGCATTTACACGATTAATACATTATACAAGATGTATTATATTTGAAGATTTAATTTTAAGTAACTATTAATAAGTAAATTTTTCAGGTGTTTATATAAATATCGTTAAAATAATAAAGTATGATTTTTGATAGTAATATAAATCGCTTTTAAAGAATTGCTTACAATCTAGTTATTAAAAAAAGGTTTAAAAGTAAATTTTGTTATCCTATTGTATGGTCTATTTCAATAAGCACCTTTTAGTTTTTAATAACCCAATACAGTGTGCTAGAAAGTTAATAACACGACTAACCTTTCTTATATGCTTTTTTTTTTAATTTTAAATGCTGCATTAGCAACATGGCTTGCCATTGCAAGCCATGTTGCTGCCCCAATGCTGGATATTGTGATTAATAAGCTCGAGAAGCTTGGACTAGGTATTCATGACAGTAGGGAGAAGTCTTAAGTCAGTGCCATCAACATGTTTGATATCTACAATAGTTTGCAAGCAAAATTTATGCATTTAAATAATTTGGTTAATTACTCTCCATGCGCTGCTCACTTGTCAAATCTTGTCGTTGCTGCATCATTATAAATGCTACAGAATTTTTGAATCTTTTCAGTCTTCTCAAATTCTTTTCATCGTTAAGCCGTTTTGATTCGCACATTACGCTCCGACGACAACTATAAGTTGATAAAGCTAAAAGTGCCAAGAAATCTCTAGCAAACTAGATAGCCATGGTCATTACACACTACAAGATTACACACTACAACATTACACACTACAAGATAGATTCCAAAATTTTAAGGTAAATTAAAATTTTGGAATCCATTCTAAATTTAGAAAATAAAGCAGTTTTAATTGAAAGCCTGATTTATAAAATATTTTTTTCAGGAAGTATTAAAAGTGTTGGAAGAGGATGATATGCCTACATTTCGAAGCTAAAGAGCTAATCGAGCAAATGGAGTGGTTTAATAAGGTCAACAGAATACTTCAAGCTATCAATGACTAACTATTAGCAAAATGCAAAAGCTTACGTTAACAGAGAATTACTATTGTTTAAGACACAACCTTTACTAAATGATCTAAATTAGTGTCCGAGGTCAATATCATTGATCGGCTCATGAGTGAGCTGTCAGAAACAGAAAGAAAGTTAGCCTATTCTATTTTGAACACACAAATCAATTAATTTAAATTTTTTAAATTTATTTTAATTTAGTATGGCGTGAACGTGGCATGAGCTAGCCACATTTAAATTACCTAAGTATGGTGTGAAAAATCGGGGTTGGTAATATTCAACGTAGTACTGTTTTAGATGTTCCAAAGTTAAATTTTTTTTTTGTATATTTGTTTTTGCATGAGTTGTCAAAAAGTGAAATATTAAAATAAAATTATAAAATTACACAAATTGTTTGCTTAGAAAAATAGTAAAGGTAAGAGTTAGTGGTCAACAAAATATCTCAAGTTTAACGTTATTAAAAACTTATTAAATAGTTGTGAAGAGGTAGACGTGCACCTTCGTGTGCATGTACTTGACCACTAAGGCAACTATGTGACCAGCAGCACGTTCAGTCTGGTATAAATAACCTACCTACGTGACAGAATGAAGTGCCTACATGACCAGCAGCACGTTTGTTTTATTATAAAAGCCCATCGTTTTAGCGCTTTTAGTGCTTTGCATTGTTTAAGCGATTTTTTATTCAAGATTTTGACGCACACCGATATGAGAGTAACTTAGACATGGCCAAGTTTCTATCGCCAAATCATGCTTGTTACTCCGTATTCTCATACACAGAATACAAATGCTGGATGGATTTTCAAAATATTGAACATTGCGGAACCAGAGGTTTTGTTTTTAATTGCTTTGGGTGTATTGTTGAAATAGCAAAAAAGTTTGTAACCAGGAGACACTAAATCCAAGTCTTTTATGAAGCAATAAAAACGACAAACAAATACTCGAACAAAATTGTACTATCCGTATCAGTTTATATACAGAACGGTTGGTTCGTTCTCTGTTCAGAAGTGTACGTCAAAGTAGGGAGATTTTTCTTACAATGGAATCACTTGGAATAGGCAAAAGGAGAACAGACAAACCAAGAACTACTAAATATGATTTAAACTGTGGCAGAGGATGCTGCTATCTTGGCTGAAATTATGGACACATTGATTTCAACAGTTAAAAGAGATGAATTATTTTTTTTAAGTCATCAATCCAGACTCTAGTGACGCCTAAAAAAGCTCTAATTTTGAGAGTGAGAGAACAGATGGTAAAATTGAGCACGCGTCACTGCCAAATCTTGGATGTGAGTCGGAGTTCGCAAAGCTGGACAATCGCATAAAAGGGCCAATGCCTGCTTGCTGAATTCAAATTTTTTAGAATTACCTGGAAGCGAGAAGAAGAAACATTGGAAATGGGCAATGACTTCCTGCGAAGTAGTCTTTGGTTCAGGTTCGTCAACTAACTAATAATTAATTGTCAAAAAAGAAGAAAAACTTTAGTGCTTCTTGATAAATGCAAAAAACACAATGATCCCATAACTTCAAAAACTGTCAATATTTTAGACTCGCTGAACGAGAAACAACTGATCAATGAAAAAATTCGCACCGACGTCTGACGATAGCGCCTGAAATCAAACAGCGACGACGAATAAAAATTGATTCTGGAAAATTCAAAATGGTAAATTTTACACATGACGATGTGTAACTAAGATGTTTCACTCGTAACGCAATATTTGATATATAGCAAGTATTTAAGACGGTATTTAAATCATTGTGGTTAATAAGAATAGATTGTCACGTTGTCGGAGAATCGATTGAAAGAAAGAATAGATTGTCTCGTTATCGGAGCTGCTCTTTTCTTATATTGTTTTGCTCCATTATTATCTAAATAATATTATATTAAAAAATAGAAAGCAAATATAAATTACTTTATTATTTTTATTACTATTTATTTCAAAAAAAATTTTCCCATACTTCGACTAAATCGACTTTTAGCCGATTTCAAAAATGTCATTTTATTTTCAAGTTAATAATTTCTTTAACATAATCGCCACCGTGGGAGATCATTATCGAAAAAAACAGTAATTTCAGTAACATTTTTTATTTCAGCACTATGATTTACAATAAAATACATTTTGTATAATTATTTATGTCAATTGTGTGTGACTTCGAAACTTTATTTTGCAATAACGCCATTAATATATTTCAATTGTATATATTTTTTGCTTGGAATCTACAGTTACGAAATTGTAATTGTATAATGTCACGCCTTGTATATGTAAAAAATTGTAATTGTATAATGTCACGCCTTGTATATATAAAAAATTTCAAATAGTAAAACTTATGATTTATTTACAGTGTTTATGTTTTTTAATAAATTAAATATTTAAAATGTCTAAATTATGTAAATCTGGTTCACTGAAAAGAAAACAGAGAAAAAATAAACTGTTATCTACTGCCGGACATGATCCCAAGCAAATGAAACTGCTAAGGTGGGTGTGGGTATTAAGGCCCAGCGGGTAAATAAGGTCCAATAGCCCAAACTGCGGGAAAATATAAAATGTGAAACTTTTTTTCGGCATTAAAATATCAGAGTTAACTGGTTTTATCACTGGCAGCAAAAAAAATCAGCCTTTCTTTACCGTGCGTTCGACAAAGCAAGATTACTTCGTTGGTTCCGTCAATAATTGCTCAAATCTAATTTTTATGGTACATATTTTCACATTTTTAAATATTTTATAGCGTTTATATTTTTTCAAGTGCATTTATTTGCATTAAGTATTTATTAGTTATCATTACTCAGCATGTAATAATTGTGCACGTGTTGAAGCAAAAAAAATACTTTATCGATAAAGGTGGCAGGTTCAAAGCGGGTAATTAGGCCCACTTAAAATCGGGTATTAAGGCCCAAACACGAGGTCAGCAGTAATAGTAAAAGAAATACACCAAATTTTAGTTTAGCGTAAATAAAAGAAATCGTTAAGAAAAGTAAATAAAACAAACAATAAACAAGAAACTTTAGTTTTATGCAAAAAAATAAAATTGCTGTTGAATAATGATAATAAAAACGTATGTCCATTCTGTGAAGATTAATGATTTTCTTTGTAACATTTTTTTTATTGAATTTTTTAATTTTCTGTTGTTATTCACAGTTGTATAAAAAATTGATTCTTTTGAAGTATATAAATATGCAAGATTAGTTATCATTTTATGAATATGAGATAAACTATGCATTAAAAGAATGTTTCCTAACTTTTTTTGTTTTTTTATTCTTTATTTTTTATATTTTTCACATGGGCTTTATTATGGGGGATAATAAGGCCCGCTTGAAGCATGTTAAAAAAACATAACTTTTGTTATAATTAATTTCTCAATATGCAGATATCATTTTTACATCAAGGAATGATTAATCTTAAGCAGCAATTAAAAATATTTTTTTAAACTTAATTTTTTAGGCCTAGATGACCAAAAGTCTGTTAGGTGGGTCTTAATACCCACACATACCTTATTCGTAGAGGCACCTATGCACAGTGGGAACATTCTATTGAAATTGATGGCCGAAAATGTAATCGTTGCATTTATGTGGATATTTTATTAATCGAGTCAAATAGAGATTTAAGATAATATTTTTGTGTTTATTCAGCTCATAGCGCAGAAAAGAAGGGGGGGATATGCATATGAGCGCTGGGGACACTCATGAGCATCTTTATATGAGATACTTTCATGCATTGCTTATATAATGGACAATGTTCCAATGCTACCAAACATGTTATGTTCATGCTTAAGTCAAAATATAAGGTTTTTCAAAATATGGCGGTGATTGAAGCCCGGGATCACAAATACCCCAAAAAGTTAGCTCTTACCCCCTAAATGTAAAAGCAATGAGTCCAAAAAAAGATTTTTGCTGCTATCTTATACTAAATCTAAATTTATTGACAGGTTTTAACTTTCATCGAACAATCTTTTATGCTCTTAAAGTTATGATCATGTAAAGTTTACAACCTCCTCATTTTGGGGAGGGTGAAAACTTTATTATTGTTACTAAAGTTATATTTTTCGAAATTTAAAAGATTATCAAATGAGAATCAAAGTTGTTTTGATTCTCAACTAGTAATAAATAATAATAATAATAATAATAATAATAATAATAAAACTAATAAAAAAACTAATAAATAAACTTTTGCGAAATTCTTGTTTCCAAACTCCAATGATTGAACCGAGTCACTGCAATTGTTTTAATATTTTATTTAATATTTTTTTATATATTTAATAAACTTATATCGTAGGCAAAAAAATATAAAGTTATACATTATACAAATTACATAGTTTATAAATTTATTTTTCTACATCTATATCTAATTCTAGATTTTTATCAACACTGTCAACATTTAAATATAGTTCATCTAAGTCATTAATTTCATCTGATTCCATATCAGGTAAATTTTCAGAAGTATGATGTATACCTCGGATCAAGATGTCAAATAAGTTTATTTCTCTACTTGTTTTTTCCTTGTATGATGTTCACGATCAAATTTATAAATTGTGTCGAGGTTTAGCTTCTTACCCATTAAACCAAGTGGAACTGGTGAGTTAATAATAATTTCCACAGCATGTGCTAATAATTTGTGAACGGAAGCTGGGACCTTGAACCAATTATGTATCTCCAACAACAACTTATATGTATCATTGCAGCATTTATCAATTTTTTCCAGATCAATTTGGTCTTTGCAATCGATTGCAATTAGAATGTTATGTAATCTGATAATAATTTCTTCATCGATTTCTGAAATTTTGCTGAGTAATTGAGAGTCAAAAAAACCTCGTCAGCATAAATTTCCGATATTACTAATTCCTGATCCGCCAGCTCTTGGTTCATCAACACTCAAACCAAATTCTTCCAACATCCTATAAAAAATAATTTTTTTTCTTAATAAAGAATAATATTTTAAAACCATAAAATTTTGTTTGAATCTGAATGTACATATAGTCGAAGAGGGGACTACTGACTATGTGACTAATGTGCTGTGACTAATAAATCCGAACCTTGCGTGGTGATTCAACTAAATCAATTGTTTTAAAAACTGAATTAAGCCAAACCTGATTTCTAATTTCAAATGTTTCCTTTTTTCGATATGTTGCATGCCATAGTGCAACATTTTTTGCAAGAGTTGTTTTAGTCTTGTTCATAATAAGTTTATTTTGTCTTTTCTGACTTAAATCCTAGTAATAATGTATTTAAACCAACTACTTACATTATCCCCAGTATTTTTCGAAACCTGAAAACATTGTACGAATTGTCTTAAATTGATTTCCTCCTTTATCTTAGTTCACAACAATAAACTTACAAAGTAATAAGAAACTTTTTAACAACATTTAGAAGTTCATGTGGTTTTTGTTTGATTAAATTAATGTTTTTTTGGATTCTTAAATTAATTATGTATTTTAAAACCATAAACACATAAAAATGAAGTATTTTTTTTCTTTTTTCTTTTCAAAAACAACACAAAAACAAATTTACTTTAGTCTTTCATGCCTTAAAGTACTTTTTTGTTTACGTTTAGCAATGAATAAAAAAAAAAAATTGTCTTTATTTGAAGAAGTTTTTATTTGTTTATAAAACATCAATTTTTCAAAATTATTTAGCGCTCAAGATCGTGGATGATCGCAGCCACGCTTCACAAGGTAGTTAGTAGACACTATAGACTAAAAAATATCAAAATATGGAAAAGGTACAAATTGGAACAATTTTTTAGTCCTTCATCAAAGTTAAAATTTAGTACTTTTGTGATAAATTTTTTAATTTCAATGCTAAAAATTGTAGTACCAACTTTTACAGGAAATTTTTTTATTTTTATTTTGAACAGTCTTTATTATAACCTTTCCAATGATGTATATATCGTCAATTTTTTCCCAATTTTTGGGAAATTTTATCAAAAATTCTTTAAAAACCTAACTTCAAGAAGCCACTACCATTGAGCCCATGGGCGCCTGCAAGAGGAGGGGGGGGGGCAAGAGGGAACACTTGCCTTCCCCTGAATTTTCTTAATATAGAAAAAATGTTTCTTGTTTGTTACCGATCTGCATGCCATAAAGTTTGTTACTAAATTTTATGATACATGGCGGTATGGTTTCAGTAAAAAGTTAGTTAAAAATCTTTTAGTGATATTTCGTTACGGTATCTGAAAAAATTTAAGTAAGTTTTTTCCGAAATAATTAATTACTTATAATTAATAAAAGTAACTAATTACTTATTTGTACGGTTTCGGTAAAATAAATGTGTCAGTTTTTTAGGAAAAAAAAATATTGCTCAAGACTTCAAAACTGTTTCAATACAGTTAAAGTAAAAACGTTGTGAAGATTTTTGACCCAGAAATTTCAAAGTTTTAAAAATATTTTTTTGAAAACTAAACTTTTGTTATATAAAATCTTAAAAAAAAAAATTATTAAAAAAAAAACTTAAATAGTAACAAGATTGATCAGTGCACGAGAGTTTTTTTAAACTATAAGCAACGTTATAGAAATAGTTGCGTAAATTTTGTATTCTGAAAATTGATTTTTATTTAGTAGCACAAGGCATTTAAGAATTGATATCGAACAAACATTGTACAGAAACAATAGGTTTTTTTTAAAACGCAAGTAGTTATAAGATTGATATTCGGACAAACTATTTGACCTCATCAATACGCCAATACAAAACTATTTAACCTCATCAATACGACCGTATTGATGAATGCGAGTCGTTGCTCTTGCTTTAGTTGTTTACTTTTAATAGTGAGTTTTCTTTTGGCAAAGAATTCTTTAACAATTAAAAAAAACAGAAAAGAATTCTTTAATTATCATTATATTAAAATAAGTATATGTTTTTTTCACTTTTTAATTTTCAGAATTGAAGAGCGATTTTCTAAAAAGGAGCTAAGTCACATTTTTGTTGCTTTGAAAAAAATTAAAATAAAAGTTATTTAGCGAAGTATTTTTTGAACACAGTTTTGTAATCGTAAATAAAAAATGATGAACAATTTTTTTATTCATACTAACCTAGATAGATTTGTACCTTTTTTAATAAAGAATCGAATGTTAAAAAACTTAATTTAAAAAAAATGGACTTAGGTCCCTTTTAGAAATGCTCTCCTCAATATTTTTGACTTTTTCCAGAACTTTTTATCTTCAGATGAAAAAATATGGTTTTAATGTAATGAAAATTTAATGTAAATTTTTATTTTTACTTTTAGGTTTAATGGATATTCAGAAATTTTTTAAAACCTATCAGACAGCAGTCGACACCTGATGTTGAAGATACAACTTCAACTAATATCTGCGAAAAACCGAAAATGAATGATGATGCTTGTTTATCATCGTCGGCAACACTCGAACCAGAACCTGAAAAACTTGAAATTGGGGATTCTCAATTAGAATATGACAAATGTATAACGAAATTATCTATTAACTTTAAGCACCGCTTGCTAAGTGATCCATACAAGCCTCATTCGTCCTACGATTTTAAAGGCGACATTTCTGGAATTGGAAAACGTTATTTTTGGAGTTCTTGGCTATCTCAGTATACCCCATGGTTATCATATTCACCTAAATTAAAAGGTGCTTTTTGCGTATTTTGTGTTCTATTTCCACAACCAGTTTAAAGAGGAATTCAAGGTGCCTTCATTACTTATCCTTTTACAAAGTATAAACATTTTCATGATTGTGCCAGAAACCATATCAGCTCAGCATAGAATCGCGGAGCTTAACAAGATGCTGAACACTTTGCATCAACAATACGAGATCCAAATAAAAATTTTCTTTCCCAGATAGATATTTCAGTAAAGTGAGTTATTGAAGAAAACAGAAAGAAGCTGTATCCTATTATTTTGACAATTTTGCGGAACAAATGAATTGGCATTACGCGGGAAAAATAGTAGTGAAGGAAATGTTTAACAACTTCATGAATATAGAATTGAGGGAGCAGTAAGTATTTTAAAAAACCATTTTGATACAGCTGCTGAAAATGCACGTTACACATCACACCGAACGCAGAATGGTTTAATCAATTTGTCTGCGAGAAGAAAGTGTAAAAACTGCCAATAATGCTATTGGATTTTCGGTCATAGTCGATGAAACAACAAATATTTCTCGCTATAATTCGTGAGGAATTTCTTGGATTTTCACCGCTAAAAGACACGGACGCAGCCACGATATGTGATTGTATTATTCAAAATTGCAAAACAATTTGGCCTTCTACTTAATAATCTACTGGGTCAAGATATTTTGGGTGCTTTACAATGGCTGGAAAAGAAAACGGTGTTTAGGCAAAAATTTAAAGGGTTTACCCTAAAGCCGTCTTTGTTCACTGTGCCTCACACAGACTCAATCTGGTAATTAATGATCTAAATGATGTTGCTGTAATACGAAATACTATTGGAACTATTAAAGCAATTATTTAATTTTTTCGGGAAAGCCCCAAATAAAGATCTTCTGTTCCAAATGACCTGATGGTCTTCCTTGAGTATCCGCGTTCTTTATATTTATTTTTATTATTTATTTCTTAACGATATCTTGACTTGTTAACTTTTATTATCGTAATAAAGTTTTGTTTATTTAAATTGTAATAAATATTGTAATAAAGAACAAAAAAAAAAAAATGTTCTCCTTCTATGTGAGACAAGATGGATAAGCGAGCGTAAAAGTATTCGAATTTTTTTTTAATAAATTCAAAGATATTTTTTTTTTCAACTGGAAGAATTTTCAATGCATGCAAATGGAAGTACACGGCAAGTTGCACATCAGCTTTATTGTTCATCAAAGTCCAGCACATTTATATTTTGTCTAAATATTTTTTCGCAGTCCTCAGCCATACTAGAACCAGTTACTCAAGCTCTGCAACCTGTTCAAGTTGATCTTCCCGAGATCCAACTGCAAGTTCAAAAATTACTCAGTGTTGTAAAGCTTCAAAGAGGTGAGTCCAATATTTATTTCAGGGATATTTTTGAGAAAACAGAACAACCGGAGCAGAAGATGAATATTGAACTGATAAATCCACGACAGTGCCTACCTTTACTACCTTTTTCTACCTTTATCACAATTTTATCCAAGTGTCAGGTATGCTTTATCAGTTATGTTAACTTTATCTCAACAATATGAACGGTGGACTGATCGTTTAGCACATTTCGTCGTGTCAAAACATGGCTTAGGTCAACAATGTCAAATGACCGTCTCTCTAGTTGGTGCATGTTAAGCGTATACAGAGACAAAATAAACAACAACAAAAAAGACTTTATAGATAAAATTATAAGCATGTTTGGTATTGATAACAGACGACTCCAGTTCTTGTTTAAAGAATGAATTTGGCTTTAAATAAATGTTGTAGGCTTTTTGTATGTAATACGTTAACTATATAAATACATTGTGTCAATAAAAAAATTGCTACCGTTATTTATTACAGTGTCCAAGGCGTCTGTTTAGTATAACAATACGCACAATAAACTTCAACTAAATTAGAAATTTTGTGTCTATATTTGATATGCTTATCAGAAAGGATTCTTATACTTATTAGAGTTTTTAATTGTTACTATACTTTGTCAAAACTTTATATAGAGGCTCTGTGTAAAGATTACGAATACGTATTGTGATCTTCAGCTTTTTTGGAGCAAATATCTGTTTAACTCTTTTTTGGAGCAAATATCTGTTTATCATCAAATGGATGATGATTTTAAAAAAGAATGTGTATATTTTATATACAAAAATGTTGCCGACAAGTTTAAACTGCCTTTTTTGTTCCATGTTTATATAATTTTTTTCTTTCTCTTTATTGTATATATCTTGATTTTTACTTATTAAACAACGGGAAAAAAAAATCACAAAAAATGTTTTGCCCCCCCCCCCCCTCCCACCTTAGAAAATTTTCTGCGGGCGCCTATGATTGAGCCTGTCACATTTAGAGTTTCACAAATTGGAAATTTCTTAGTGAGGGTGTGAGTAACATAACCCACTATCAGGCATAATGTTTGAAGTAAGTCAGTTTTTTAGATTTTAGGTCATGTGATTTCTCACTGTGCTATGGTGTCACACTGTGCGAGTATTGCAGGCGGTCAGAGTCAACGTGAAAGTAAAACAACTACTACAACGTCATGTTCTCAAAGTGAGATTTCTGGTACACAATCGTTTTTTAAGGTTGCAATCGAATCATCTGATTCTGAATATGAAAATATAATATATGACATCTTTAGCAACTGTGGTGGTGTTGCAGTTGTTGCAGGTTCAACGAGCGTATCATGTGATGATGAACTTGAAGAAGATGGTAAAACAACAGATGAATTGGAAGACCATTTTATTTCGCCTTTTTATAAATAAATTAGTCATCACAAAACTAGATTTTAATAAAAAAACACCCTGTCCAACCATCGCTAAGTGACGGAAAATTCTTCCATTTGATTCAATCAAAACGTTTTATCGTACAATGCCAAATGGTGACAAAATGGTCCAACGAAAATGGTTGTCATATAATATAAAAAATAAGTGTCTTTATTGTTCTACTTGCATGGCATTTTCGATCAACAGGGAAAGTCCATTTTTAAAAGGTATCAGACTAGGGCTATACATTACATTATAAAAAAAAATTGTTATATTATTTTTATTTTTTTATGTAAATGTTATTGGTATTATAAAAATATAGCTGGTAGTTTGGTGCTAAACCCACAGCCAATCCACCGCCAATCCACGCGGCAACATATTATAAGAAATCAACAAATTTTAAAAAGAATTATTGATATTATTTATTTGATCGGTTAACAAAATTTGGCATTCCGAGGACATTCAAACGAGGCTACATATGACTTAAATGAGACCGGTATGTTCCAGGGTAACTTTTTGGAAATAATTAAGCTTGGTGCTAAATATGAACCAGTGCTTTTCAATCATTTACAGCATTGTAAACAGGTAAGTTTAAAACGAAAAAAAATACAAAGAAGGAAACAAAAGAAGCAGAAGTTTGGTCACGTGGTAATTTGGTGACAAACCAAAATAGCAGATAATATTAAAAGAGCTAGAGCATTTTTGTTAGAAGTGGATTCCACACAAGATGTTAGTGTTTTAGATTATATGTTGTTAATGGCTGTGTTCAAAAAAGAATTTTATTCTTAATTTCATTAAATTCCTCTACGGGCAAAGCGCAGTATCAGGCCATAAAAACGAGACTTGGTTCGGATTTGAAGCACGTCATAGGAGAGTCTTTCGACGGAGCAGCAAATATATCCGGAAAATATAAAGGACTTCAGGCACTTATTAAAACTAATTCTTCCACGTCAATTT
This sequence comes from Hydra vulgaris, assembly GCF_038396675.1. NCBI lineage: Eukaryota > Metazoa > Cnidaria > Hydrozoa > Anthoathecata > Hydridae > Hydra > Hydra vulgaris. The sequence goes on from NC_088921.1 coordinate 36,816,255, forward strand.
TCACCCATTGTCATGCATGCCTATTGAATTTAGTGGTTGGTGAAACAAACTCTTGCATTTAAAACTTATTTTGTTTATTCCAATTAACAGCAAATTTTTTTTTCTGATTCATTTTAACTTTCACGCTAGTTCATATAGTAATCTATACTTAGCATATAAATACATATTTACACTAGCATGCACTTAAGTTAATTGGATGGTTAAGTGCCAAACCTGCCTATGCAACAAAGTTGAAAAAAATTAGTTTATGTTAAAAAAAGATTTATGTAATGTTTTTTTGCTAACATCAATATATTATAATTCAAACTTTTAAGTATACTTAACTGCAAATAGTTTTAATTTTTTTCGGTTTAGTGGCTTTTGTTAAAGACTTTTAATCTTTGCGTCTAATTATCTCATTTCAACATATTCGTTGTATAGGCTGGTTCGGCGCTAAGTCATCCAATTGGAAAAGAGCGTTTTCAAAATTATAAATGATTAAAAATCGGTTAAGATTACCCATGAACCAACACCTACTAGAGTCATTAATAAAAATAAATAACTCTGATAAGTACTGAAACAGACATGCTTCTTGGCCATAAAACTAAAAGTTAGAAAACTAAAGCAAAGCAAAGCTAGAGAGATAGAGAATAGTATAGATAATATAGAATAATATGAAAGAGAAACAAAAATTAAAGTTACATTAAGCGGTTACCGGGGGGCCCCTTGGACCCACTAGCATCCTGAGTCCTTTAACTCCCAGTCCGCCCTTGGTTGTGAAAAGTGATGACATGTGAATGTTTGTTCGTGTAATTGATGATATTATTAAAGTGATCTGAGTTTATGATTTTTAAACAGCTTGCAGAATTCATAGTTCATTCAGTTGATTTGTGAGTTGGGTTACAAATCGTAACCCGACTCACAAATGATTGAACTTCCTTTTAAGTGCTCTTTTGAGGTGCACTGTGATAAGACCATAACGACTTTTTGGGGCACCTAAAAAATAACGAATAACAAAAAAAAGTTTGAGGCAGTTGCTGTTTTTGGCCGCCATCTTGAAAAAAAATGCCCTTTTCTTACATAAATTGTCATGCTAGCTGCAATTTCTTTCCAGGATTTAATTCCGCGACTAATTTTGCCTCAGAAAACACTCGTTAACTTGAACTTTTTGAATAAAGTTTATTATTTGCCATACCCTAATTATATTGAATATTAAAGCCCATACGACTTTAGAACGTTGTAAGACGTTGTAGAAACGTCTTACAAATGTCGAAAAAAAATCGCCACTTTCCACCGGATTTATCACGAAGGTTTAAAAAACGAATAAAAATAGTCAAAAAATTTTAAGACTTATGAGACACCCTAAATGTAGCGAAAACAACAACAATAACAAACGCTTGTGGTAAAACATGTAATTTGAAAAGATAAAACGGTAGAATATTATTTACGCAAAAGTTTCATCAATTTTATCTTAGTGATCGGAATAATTTTTATTTTAATAAGTTTAGGTTGTTTGTTATTGTTTATACAGTTTTTTTGTCATTAAATTTCATATGGCTAAAAACTCATCAGGTTCTAGTACTATTTTTAGTGAGTATACACTTTTTTTGTCAAAGTTAGCAGATGAGCTAACTACGTACAATCTGAAAAAACTTAAATTTCTTATGAAAGATTTTTTACCTGGTAAGATGTTTTCATCTAATAATACAATTTACTAAATTCTGTTAAAGTATTCTAAATTATTTATTAAAATATTCAATTTAGAGAATAAAAATAAGTTCAAGTGTATTTTTAAGAAATCAAAAAAAGACAAATTGAGATTTATATTAGATTCTACTATATTAGATTCAATCAAATGAATAAAATTGAACTGATTTATAATTTTAAAAATGCACATTGCACTTAAAACAATGTTATTGTTTTGTTATTGTGCTTCAATTCTTTCCTTTTAAACCTGATACAATATTTATTGAATAAATTAACAATGTAACCAGGTCTAAAAGGCCTAAAGTAGGACTCTTGGGTTCAAAGTACCAACATAATATGAATACAAGGGACAGTGGGAATATAAGGGGAGGGTGGGAATTTTAGGAATTTTTTTACAGAATACAAATAAAACATTTTAACTCTAGTGTGGGTTGTGAATGTACATTTTTTAACAGCTATTTTATCATAACTTCAAAAGGATTTAATATTCTTATATAAATTTTGTACTATGGTGAGAAATAAACCAAAAGCTAATTTTTGGCAAATCAAATTTTATGAGATTTTTTAAAGGTCAACAATTTTAAATTCTTATTCTACTGAAAGTTTTTATTTTTATCAGTGTCTGATAAGATATTTTCTGGTTTTTAAGGCTGATTTACACTGATTTTATTTTTTATTTTTGAGATATAGATTTTTTGTTGATAACAAGTAAAAATTAATAAACAGTGTGTGTCTTAATAAGCTTGGGGTTAGTGTTAAAAATTTCTGAAAATTAATAAACTTCCCCTACCTTGTATTAGGCACACAAAAGTAGTATCAGTGATAGGGGTAGTGAGAGTTCAATCCACTTTCCTAGCATACAGTTTTTAAATTTGAAGGAAGTTTTGAGTTTTCTTTTTGACCTTGAAAACCACCAATCAGTTTTGGACAGTAAGAATGAACTAATTCAATACAAGTTTGCAATCTTTCTACAATTTGTATGTTAGTTGGTTCTAACCTTCAACAAACTTTGTTGAAAGGTGACAATTTTAAAAATTTTGAAGCATTAAAAGCATAACAAAAGATCAGCCCTTTAGTTGTTATAACAGAATGCTAGATAAATTCTAGCATCTATAGCAAGTATCATTGTATGATAAATTTATATTTTATTATTTTTCATTCAATAATTCCTAATAATGATAAATCAATTAAAAACACATTTTTTTTCTCTTCTATTTTAAGAGAATTTGTAGCTAGGCAGGTATTAACATTCTAACTTCTAATACTTTGATAATAAAAGTAAATTTAAAAATCTAGAAAAACCTTTCTTTCAAATAAAAAAATGTGTATGTCAACAATAAAACAATAACATTTTAAATGAATTTAAATAATCTCATACTTTTAAATCAATTTGAAAATCATTATTTGACTGCAAAATTATAAAAAACAACTCACGTTATAAATAAATATGTTTTATTAAACAATACTACATTGTATATTTATATTAAATATATCAACACAAATACATAATGTTATAAACTCTTAAAACAAAACTCACAAAACATAATGTTTAAATTCTTCCCAATAGGCACAAGAAGTGTTTTAAACATCTAAAAAATTTTGCAACATGTGTTAATGCGTTTTTTAGACGTGTTAAACACATCTTGTGCCCACTGGGTTATACTTTGGTAATAACGGTAAATAATAATTTGGTTATAAAGAATTTTTATGGTTTAATACAAGTTTCTGTTGTTTTTGTTTTATCAACATCATTTAAGAAATCTGAATTTAATATAGGCTAAATGAAATATAAATTTTATATTATATATGAAATATGATTTTGATTGATGGGTAATATCCTTTAATTTCTTCTTGATGGTCATTGAGCTGATTTCTTTTCTCTTTTTGCTGATAAATGCGCCTCCTTCATAACCTCCTGGATCCAGGCAGGTATGGAAGATTTTATTGCTTCTTGTTAGTTTCAAGTCAAGTCTCATTATTACACTCCATGGTTTTCACCTTCTTGTGCAGCTGCTATATCTAATTGAAATTGTTTTTTTCATCTTTTTCAAATAAAAATTGTAAAATCAATGTAAAAAGCTGCTTTCTGATGCTATACTCCATTGTTCCCAGTTTTCGAAATCTCATATCTTATCTCAGAAGTTAGGCTTAAGAGACTTTTGGAAACTCTTCAACAGCATTATGAACAAAACTAACATTCTATATCTAACTCATGGGACTGATCTTGTTTAAAAAACTGATCTATTTGCAAAGAACTTTTTTTTTAGTTCAACTCTTCAATCTAATGGCCATAGTCTTCCTTCTATCCCAGTTAATCAGGTTAACCCATTGTTAGATAATTAAACCATTCCAGCTTCTATTGCTAAAGTCACATTTAAATTAAACTCTTTTATAGCTTGTGGCCCAGACAACATTCCTGTCATAGTCTTAAAATAGTGTTCTCCAGAACTCTTTTCAATTCTCTCTAAACTATTTAATAAGTGTTTGACCGAATCTTGTTTTCCTGCTGGAAAATTGCCACTAAGCTTCGAATTTTTACAAACTCTGTAGAACTGTCTGACCTCTCTAACTTTTGTCCGATCAGTCTTCTATCTGTTTTATTAGCAAGAACTTCGATCAAGATGTTTTTTGATCAACAAATTTCTAACATCCCATCTTGAGTCAAATAACTTACTGTCAGACAATCAATATGGTTTTCCTTTTTCTTGCTCATCGGCTGACTTGATAGCTGCTGTGGCTAAAAAATTTTATTGTGTCTTTGATGGAGGCTGTGGGGCAATGGCTTTTTGTTTTGACATATCTAAAGCTTTTGATAAAGTTTAGCATGCTGGTCTTCTCCATAAGCTTGCTTCATATGGTGATCTAGGAAAGTTTTTGAGATTATCAAATCTTAAAGCTTTCCCAGATACACCAATTTTTTTTGACTACTTTATTAAAGTTAAACTAGAAGGTCAACACTCTTCTTCATTTCCAGTAACTTATAGGGTACCTCAATGTTCTATCCTTGGTCCTGTTTTGTTTCTTATCTACATTAATGATCTTCCTAATCATTACATCTATGGCTGACGAAATTTGCTGACGAATCAACTTTATACTTCTGTCTTTGTTAAAAGTCTTCTCTTTTCAATTGCTTAAAACAGGTTATCTTGAATCTGATCTCACTTCTGTAATGGTAGTGGTGTAGTGGTAGAGTGTTCGCCTTGTAAGCAAGAAGTTTCAAGTTTGATCCCTACCACATCTCTGGTAGTGTCACGCTAACTTGTTTCTCTGCGCGCAGCCTTGTTTGTAATTGTTTGTGTTTCAGAGTTATGCAGTTAAGAGAGGGTTGTTATAACAACTACAGTTGCCTGCTTGACTGTAGTGGCTTACATGGCCTTATGTAGGTGAATTTAATTAAAAAAAACAAAACAGATTATGGTTAGCAGTGACAATTAAATTTTAACTCCAACAACTAACTCAGTTATTTACTGCAATTAACTATCACAGTACTGTCAACATTCCTATAATGATGAATGATAACCCTTTCACTGAGTCTTCTTCTTTACTTCTTCTTGGATTATTGTTCACTACTGACCTCTCATGGAAACCATATATACAATCTATACAATATAGATTGGATCTATACAATATAGATAAGACATGAAAACCATATATACAATATATAATATAGATTATTATTTACTACTGACCACTCATGGAAACCATATCAATTGCAAAATTAGCATCTGCTAAGGTAGTTTGTCTTTATCATGTTTGCAATTATCTTACTCCTAATTACATTCTCCACCTCTGCAAATCTCTTATTAGTCTCTGTATGAAATACTGTTGTCATATTTGGGCTGGTTCTTCTAATTATGCTATTTCTCTTTTAGACAAGGTCCAAAAATGCATTGTTAACGAAATCTTCTTTATTTGCCAAGCTTGAGTCTCTCTCCATCAACTTAAAGTTGCATCTCTTTCCCTTTTATACAAATATGGTTGCTGATCAAAGGAGCTATTATCTCTTGTTGCATCAACCAAAACTCATTCTCGCTTGACTTTTCATTCACCAAAGTCTCATCTTTTTTCTGAGTCTGTCCCAACATGCTCTAAAAAATTTTATTTGTCTAGTTTTTTTTCCTTGCACTTCAACTCTTTGGAACTCTCTCCCATCTTCATGCTTTTTAACTCTATTCTTTGTTTTCTAGTTACTCCCAACTAAATAGTAGTTTGTTGCAGACTTTTTGGGAGTGAATTAGAATTATAAAAACAAAAAACTTATCAAAGTTTGAACTTTTTCTGATTTTTTTTGATTTTTCTGATTTTTCTGATTTTTTCTGATCTTTTACCTGATTTTTTAGTCCTATATATATATATATATATACATATATATATATATATATATATATATATATATATATATATATATATATATATATATATATATATATATATATACATATATATATATATATACATATATATATATATATATATACATATATATATGTATATAAATATGTATATATGTATATATATATGTATATATATGTATGTATATGTATATATATATATATGTATATATATATATATATATTTAGTGCTGGCTAAACAGAGAAGACATATATATATTTATATATATGTATATATATGTATATATGTATATATACATATATATATATGTATATATATATATACATATACATACATATATATATATGCATATATATATGTATATATATATATATATATATATATATATATATATATATATATATATATATATATATATATATATATATATATATAAATAAATATATAAATATATAGGGGCAAGAGGGTGTGAGTCATTCCAACTCAAATTAACCCGAAAAATTTTTTTGCCACTATGTTATCTCAGACTTTGATGAGAATACAAGCTTAAATAAATGAAAGAAAACTTAACTCCAAATTTTAATGTCTGACTCTCTAAGGTTTCAGAGATATCGATACTCAGCCCCAACATCTTTTTTGACTGTTTTTTTCAGCGCCATTTATTTTTTAAAGTAATTGCATAACACAACTAGCTTTAACTGATGAAATACATGTTTAATAGCAGTGTAGTTTTGTACCTGATTATTTTTTTGGGAGAGGAACTCAAAAATGGTTTCTAAAACACTAGAAAATAAGGGCTTCTATATGAAAATTCAATTTCAAAATGGTAAATAATTTTTGTAAGCTTTTTGACGCCCCATCCAAAAAATGTTTATCTTGAGATGCCTAAAATATATGATTCTGAGACTTTTTTCTAATGTTTTATATGTAACAAATGCCATAACACAAAAAAACTGGAAGGTTTTTTTTTTTTAAAAATCAAATTTATTTGCATTTAAAGTTATAATACTAAACTCAAAAAATATTGAAATTACAAAAATAAACTACGGAAATAATTTTAAAAAAATAAACTACGGAATAATAGTTGTAAGAAAAATTAAAATAAGGCAAGAAGAATTAACCAGGGCTGTAGAGTCAGAGTCGTGGAGTTGGAGTTGCGACATTTGTAGCGGAGTCAGAGTTGCTAAACAAAATTGCGACTCTGACTCCAATAGAAAAACTTCTCGCGATTGTACAAAATATTTAACCTTCAAAGAATTTTTCATATATTTTGTAAAAAAGTATATTTTTTTAATTATCACGTAATATTTTTAAAAGAATTCAAAGAAATTTTATAGTTCGTATTCGTTTAGCTTTGATGTCAGAGTTGGAGTCGGAGTCGTACTTTTAAAATTTCAACAATTGGAGTCGGAGTTGGAACTTTTTTTTACAACTCCACACCCCTGGAATTAACAATCTTTAACAGTTTCATAAAAAATTATTTCTCTAATTGAAATTTTTCCCAGCTTTCTTCAATTCTTTGGTGATCAATTTCACTGATTTTGTATTGCCTTCTTGTGACAGTTGTTGGAATATTAATCATTAACAATAAGTTTGTTGATGGAGCCCAGTGCATATCATCTCTTGAAGGCCAACAATATGACCTTGAAGGGTAAAATGGATGCATGAATCTAACTTGAATGTCTTTATTTTCAACATCAATATCAAAAGTACTCATTTATTTTTAATTTTACAATTTTTTTTGGTAATTCACCTCCCCAAGGCTGAGAAGGCCACTACAGATTAAGAAGCTACTTAACTGTGGTTACCCTCTCTCAACTCTATAACTCCGAAACACAAACCTTGACAAACAACGTTGCTGCATAGAGAAACAAGTTGAGCGCGGTACCACCAGGGATCTGGTGGGGATTGAACTCGGAACCACTTGCTTATGAAGTAAGTGCTCTACCACTACACCACTACCGCATGGATTCATGGATTGTTATCGTATATTAAACATACAAACGCTCCAATGCTTATATTAAACAAGCATTCTTTAATGTTTTCATCAGTTTGAAAATTAAAAACAAATGAGTACTCTAATTGTTCAGAAACAACCTTAGCTCCAATTTTTGTGTTACTTATTGGAATGAGTTTGTGATTGCTGTGAGTGCCTGATAATGTTTTTGCATTTGCATATCTTTGCTCCATTTCACTTAAGATTATCTTGTTTGACTTCTTAGATATGTATCATAAACTAATTTCTATGATTTCATTTTGGCAAGAATAAACCATTGTAGATGCTGCAAGTATATGATTTGTTGCAGTCCCACCAATACCAGGCTTTGTTTTAAAGCGATATGCATAGAGCGATTTGCGTACGCCTTAAGTGATTTTACGTAAGCAGTAAGCGATTTCGGTTAAGCAACTTTTTATCATTTTTTAACTTAAATTATTCTATAAACGGTAAGATAAAAAAAGTAATTATTTAAAAAAAAGTTACATTAACTTTTGAATGATGTTTATGTAAAAATATTTGTTACAAAAGTTTGAATGACAATTATGTTTGACAAAAGTGCTATTTACTAATGAAAAAAACTGAAATGAAATTAAAAGTTTATTTTTTTTTTGTTTTTATTTTATTGTAATGATTGAATTTTTAAGCTTGAAGCAAAGATCATGAATACATAGTTTAGTTCTGATAAAAAATATGATTTAATTTAAAACTAATTTCATAAAAATATATAATTGTATTTTTGATAAAAGAAATGTATAATTTAATTTTGATTTATAAAATATATTTAAGTTTATTAAAGTTAAAGTTAATGCTTGGGTTTAACTTAACTGTCAAATTTATTTGAAAATATTACTAAATATTATTCAATATTAAAATTTTATTTGTTCTTAAAATAAAATTAGTTCATTTTTATCGCAATTGATTCTTTCAGTTTTCCTTCCTAAAGATTTTTTTTAACTGAAAATTAAATTTTAAATAAACGGCTGCATCAAAAATTAGCACAAATTGTAAGTTAAACTTTTTTTTTATAGCGCCAGTTAAAACACAGCGATTGTTTTTTAATAAACAATATATACAGCGATATAATTTTAATAATAAAATAATAAACTAATAAACTCTTAATAAATAAAGTAAATAAGTTAGCGTAATTTTTTTATTTATTACTCTCTAATTTTTTTAAGATAAAAAATCATTTGTAGTTGCAAAGCTGCAATTTTTGCAATTTTGTAGTTGCAAAGCTGCAATTGAAACTTAAGAAATAATTATTTTAAAAATTCAAAATTTTTACATATTTCAATTCATTTAAGCAAATGTCGAGAAAAGAACAAAATTTGTTAATATCAAACATTTTTAAAAATGCAATATTGATTTTATTTATTCAATATTAAAAAATTAAAAGAAAATAAACATTCCATTATAGTAATAATAAAAAAGCTGTTAAATAACATTTAACTCTTTCTGCAGTAATTAATATTATTGTAATTTAAAAAAGTTTTCAAAATAAAGCGAGTTTTATGGTGTCAAATATCGCGTTAACCTAATGCATTAAGCATTTTTTATTTAAAACAAGGCCTGCAATACCATCACAGGGTGATTTACCATGACTTGTTGCAAAGAAAGACTGTACATTTATTTATGAAGTGTTTGCAGTTTTTGTACTGCCCAGCACACCCATCTGAAAAGTAATTAACAGTTTCTATTTGATGAAAAGTATTGCTTTTAATATGTTCAGTTGTTAACTTCATCACATGATATACCATATCTACATCATGCAGCAAATCATCTGAAATGAGACATAATGAATCACATTTAAGGATTTTATTTACTTTATAATAAACTACTGTTGGATGCAATGTAGCTTGAATTTTGTTCCAGTGAAAACTTTGTACTTCGTCTTGTACAAAAAACTCATAATTTTCTGAGAAATCGCAAAGGAGTATCAGGCCTTGTTTTAAATAACGAATGCTTAATGCATTAGCTTAATGCATTAGCTTAATGTGAGTTTGACATCATAAAATTCTATTTATCTTTTTATTTTTTAAAGACATCAAAACTACCGCAATATAATAAATTTTCGCAAAACGCGACCATAAAAAAAATAACTCAATTAACTAAAAACAATAAAGAAATGTTATATTGGAATGTTTTTTTTCTTAAAATTTTTTAAATTATTATTAAATAATCAAATGAAATATTAAATTTTTTTAAATGTTTCACAAACTTTTTTTTTTCTCAACATTAATATATGCATTAAAAAATTAATTTATGATTTAAAGTATGATTTTTTTTATTATTATATCTTAGTTTTTAATTTCTGCTTTGCTACTAAAAAACAATTTTTTATTTTTAAAAAGTGAGGGAGTAAAAAATTAAAAAATTAACATTTTATTTATTTACTATACCAGTGATTTGTATTTGTTAACAGCAAGTTTTGTACGTTCGAAACGTATGTATTCTGCAAATATTTGATACAGCCTTAGAATTCGTCTACAATTTTTAGTAAAAATAAAAAAAAATACATTTTCAAAAAATTTAATAATATTTGAGATAATACAAAACTTCAGTAGTAAATATATCTTCTACTAAAGAATAAAACGGGTAAAGATCGGTTTGTGTGCTAACTTTATTGGAAAGTCTGAATATTACACATACCTTTAACATATTAAAAATTAAAAGAATAATTTAAATAACTTTTTAATCAATTTTTTTTTTAAACTTTAAGGATTTTTCTGTTCACTTTTTGAATAGCGCATAAACTGTTGATTATGTAAAGCTGCTGTTAAAAATAAATACATTTTGAATAAATAAATATTTTATATAAAGTATGACATTGCAAGACCTTATTTTTATTATATATATTGTATTGGTTTGCTTCAAGCGTGTTTGCGTTCAATATTTGGGCTTTTCAAGCAAAACAATCGATCATTACCATAAAACAAAATAAAAATAAAAATAACATAAACAGCGATAATATAAAATATAACTTTTTTGTTTTTTGTTATTCTCTTGTTTTTACTGTTCAATAGAGGTTTAAGGAATTTCTTTTTATTGCTATAAAAACTTGTATAATTAAATATACTTGGGCTAGCTAAATAAAAAAAATGATACATAAAAAAATTTATCGCAACATTTAATTATAAATATTTTCTTTATGGTTTTCTTTTAAGTTTCATTTAGTAACTTTGTATACAAAGCAAAAATTGAATAAACTTATTTTTTGTTACTAATAACAATAAACAATTTTATTAATGATTTTTTATTAATTTGTTATTATTTATCAAAATATATAGCATACTATATATTTTGATAAAAAAAGCTTAATAAAGCTTAAGTTTTTTCATTAGTAAATAGCGCATATATCCAACATAATTGTCATTTAGACTTTTTTACATAATCGTCAAAGTTGTTTTTTGTAAAATTAATTACTTCTTTTATCTTACCGCTTAATAGACCAATTTAAAAGTTAAAAAATATCAAAGTTGCTTCGTGTAAATCGCTCTTGGCGTACGTAATTCGTACGTAAACTGCCGGCAACTTAACGCTTTAAAACAAGCGCTATATATATATCACTCATATATATATCACTCATATATATCTATATATATATATATATATATATATATATATATATATATATATATATATATATATATATATCACTCATATATACATCTCATATATATATATTAGGGTGCATTGAAAAACAGAATTTTTTTAAAATTGCCTTGTAATAGCTCTAAATATATGCTATATAATAAAATATCACTGAATTAACAAAAAATTTCAAAATTAAAATATTTTTAGAGTTGCCTCTAGTCCCTTGAACATTTTAGGGCCCCTAATATTTTGGGAAAAAAAAAAAGCTTCTTTTGAGTACCAGGTTGATGTTCAAAAGTAGATCAACCTGGTACTCAAAAGAAGCAAAATTTTATAAAATGTTTGAAAATAATATTTGTTTTATGTAAAAATTATTATTTTGAATTTCATTGCATAATAACTATGGTTTTTCAACTGAAAATAAAAAAAGTGCCTTTTTACAGGTTTTTCGATAATATTTTTTTTTGTAAAGATTTTTTGTAAAAAAATTATTATTTTCGAACTTTTTATAAAATTTCACTTCTTTTTTTATTTTTTATTTATTTTGTTATTCACCTCCTCAAGGCCGAGAAGGCCACTACAGATGAGGAGGCTACTTAATAGTGGTTATAACCCTCTCTCAACTCTTTAACTCCGAAAGATGAACCTTGACAAACAAGGCCGCTGCGCAGAGAAACAATTTAAGTGCGGTACTACCAGGGACGTGGTGGGGATGGAACTCGGAACCTCTCGCTTATGAAGCGAGTGCTTTACCACTACACCACTACCGCTTTTGAGTACCAGGTTGATCTACTTTTGAAGAATTTTTTTTTCCCAGAATATTAGGGGCCCTAAAATGTTCAAGGGACTAGAAGCAACTCTAAAAATATTTTAATTTTGAAAGTTTTTGTTAATTCAGTGATATTTTATTATATAGCATATATTTAGAGCTATTACAAAGCAATTTTAAAAAAATTCTGTTTTTCAATGCACCCTAATATATTATATATATATATATATATATATATATATATATATATATATATATATATATATATATATATATATATATATATATATCAGTGCATGTGATAAATAAAATTGCCCAACGCGATACTTTGTACTTGTAAAACTGAAACATGTTATTAACAAGAGCAATTATGCTCGCTCTGCATCAAATCTTTGAGAGCATTATTCAGGGTTGGAAATTATTTCCCATAGGCTCACATATAAATTTCATACTCAGGTATGGGAAGTGGGTCACCTAAAAGCGTACCAGTAGGTAGATGTGAAAGGGTGTACGATTTTTTGTTTGAATTTTTTTTAATGTGAAGTCCGGAAAATTAGACGAAAAAGCTTAGGTTTTTTTGCTAATGCATTTGTCTACCAACCAGAAGAAATATGTTACTGTGGCCTAATTATTTAATTAAAAAATTATCGCGTAGTTTTATTTATTTTATAGCTGTTAGCAAAAATTTAAATTTATTTCAAATCAAGTTTTCACAGTTGAATTATTTTGAAAAAGTATTCATCTTAAAAATTAAAAAAAAGATTATTTATAGATTTTTATTTAACTTATTACTAAAGTAAGTTATTACTAAAATTACGGAAGTTATAACTAAAATTTTAGTAAATCTGTTATTAAAAATGTTTAATGCCTGATGTTTTAAACTTTTTCAAAATTCTATCAAGTTTTAATTTTATAATTTAAATTTTTAATTCTCATTTGGACAAATACGTTTTGAAAATAGTAAACATTCCAATCTATCTGTTAATAGTAATGACTATTAACAGATAGATTGGAATATAACTTTCCTTGTACGAAAAAGAAAACTGCTTTCTAATTTAAACTGAATGAACGCGCAATATATATATATATATATATATATATATATATATATATATATATATATATATATATATATATATATATATATATATATATAATATATATATATATATATATATATATATATATATATATATATATATATATATATATATATATATATATATATATATATATATATAAATCTTGATTGTTATCAATCTTTGTTTGCCAATTTACAAATGTTAAACAGCTATTTTATTTTATTTTTTTATAATAGTTAAAAATTTTCTCTCAGTAAAAAGATTATATTTTTAAAAGTTCATATAGACATTTTGCTTTTTTTTAGCTGGTGCTATTGACAAAATTGATAATGCACATTGTTATATAGAAATACTTGAGAAAAATCAAATTATACACAAATATGATTTAAGATATCTTCGCACTGTATTTGAGGCAATTGGGAGAAATGATCTTGCAAAAAGAGTTTTGACATTTATAAATGAGAATGCAGAGTTTGGAAAGGCTTCAGAATTACGTTAGTTTTTATTAACAGTTTTTAATTTTTTTTACATGTTTTCTATTAAAAATTTTGTTCTAATTTATATTCTTGATTTTATTTCATTTACATTAGTAGGATGTTGTTTTTAATATTAAAATAAGATTTCATTTTTGTTTAACTATGTTTTATTTGTGTTAATAGAAAAATATATTGTTTGTTACATTGTTTGTATAATTATATTGTTGCATTATGGTAATTTTTGTATACATAAAAATATGTGTATTAAAGTAATTAGTGACCGGGGCCCCATCCCTGGCTAAAAATGAGACTTTTTGCAAATCCGACCCTAGCAAAATTATAAGATTTAGCAGGGGTTGATAAACGGTGCTATAAAAAAATTTGTAATACTTTATATATTATAATTTTATGCTTACATTTACTACTTATTAAATACTGGCATATGTTTGTATATTTTTAAACTCTAACTTACTTCTAACAAGATTACAAGCAGCCACTATTAAGTTATGAGTTACTTTAAAATTGAGAATAAGTTAAAATAATAGGAAACGGTTAACTGAAGACTTAAAAAGTTGTAGGTTGTATAAAAAAGGAAAAAAAACATGAAGATGGATAAGAGTTAAACGGTTTTTTTGATGTTCAAGAAAAAAAACTGGAATAATAAAAAGTTTTTATAGCATGAAGGGACAGATACAGTAAAAGGATGCAATTTGTTAAATAAGAAACAAGCAAGAACAAGTTTTGGTTTATCGTAATAGAGATAATAGCTCGTTTGAGCATAGACCATGATAGTATTTGTAGAAAAAAGAAAGAAATGCAATCTTACAACAATGGGGTGTGGCTCAAGATCAGCAGATAAAGCAGGTCTAATTACATTTACAATGTGCTTTTAGATTTTGTCTGAGAGTAAGAGGGTTTTTATTCATTAATATAGGAATGCCAATACTATTTCAATACTTTTTTGCAGTAAGTAAATGAGTTTTGTTGACTAACATAAATTGTGGATTTTAAGTCCAGAGTTTAAATCCATAAGCCACTGCAAGCCTTAGGCTGTTACGGAAAAAAGATCAGATTAAAAATCAGCTCCTTGTCCTAAGCAATCAAAAAGTGAAGATTTATTGTCAAGACAAGAGTATAAAGTTGAGTTGTCAGCAAATAGAGCCACTTTAGATATAAAATTTTCACGAAGATCGATTTTGTAGATAATAAACAATACACAAGCAAAAATAGAACCTTGTGGTACCCTTAAAGTTATTTGTAAAATAAATAAAGTGTCGGCCTTCAAGGATAACTTTAATACTGCAGTTAGAAAGAAATAATTTTGATAATCTCAAAATATTTATATAAAGAAACTAATAAAAGAGTGAAGACTAATTGTAGGATAGTTGTAGAGGTCAGTTGTAGATAGTTGTAGTTGGAGAGGTCAAAGTGTTTTCTAGAGTTTTGAAAAATTAGAACCACTTATTTAGCACTTTTTTAAAATTTTTCAAAAATTGAATAGAGTTCTGGAGAACACTTTTTTTAAACTATGATAGAAATCTTGTCTGGAGTACAAACTGTAGAAGTGTTTAAATGAGAATTAACTTTAGCATCCAAAGCCAGAGTGATTTGGATGTTTAACAATGGGTTTATTTGTTTAACTGGCAGGAAGAGTACAACCATGCAAGAGTCAAATTAGAGAAAGATTTTTTTTGCAAATAATACTGCTTTATTCTGGGGAGAAGTAAAAATATCAGACCTATGAATTAGAGATTAAATGTTAGACTTACTTTAGTTAATGACACTGTTAAAAACTAACCAAAAGTCTCTAGAACCTAACATCTGAGATAAAATACAAGATATGGTAAACTGAGAATAACAGAGCCTAATATCAGACAGGAACTTTTACATTGTCTTCTTGGAAGAATAAAACTACATTTGTTCTTAAAAGAGATGTTCTTGTTAAAAAGGTGAAATAAATGATTAATAAAGCAACTGCTTAAGATAGTGAAAAATGTGGAGTAGAATGAGGTTTGACTTAAAATTGAAGAGTAGGAATAAAAGCTTCCAAACATTTAGTCCAGAAGGAATAAAAGCTTCTGAGATGCGCTTTATGCATACATATTATGAATGTAAACATATATGCTTGCTATTTATTTAGATGATGGCATACAATATCCTTTCGTATTTATATAAACTTTAGTATTTATATGGTGTAGTATTTGCCGAAGGAGAAGATGATCAGAGGATGATGACAATGATGATGATAATGATGATGATGATGATGATGATGATGATGATGATGATGATGATGATGATGATGATGATGATGATGATGATGATGATGATGATGATGATGATGATGATGATGATGATGATGATGATGATGGTGATAATGATGATGATAATCTTGTTGATCATTATGATGTTTATATATGTATATATATATAAAAAATATAACATGAATTTTAAATAAAAAATATATAATACAAATAGACCTTTTTTAAGGTAAAATGAGTATAAATGAAAATACTATGAGTTTCAAACTTTTAGAATGTGCTTTTGAAGTATTACAAAATAAATATTTACATAATTTGATAGTTTTCTTCATAACAATTTATGTTTTATAGTATGAATTTTATGTATTGTTTCCCTACTCATATCTGTTTACTTTTCTATTTAAATTTTACTTTTTTTTTATAAATTAATATAGTTTCAACAAAGCACAATTCTCTCTTGTCATCAAATGCTGAAAAACCTAAGATATCAAGTGATGTGTACAATCAAAATACTCCTTTGCAATATGCTTTTAATCAATTATCTTACAATCTTCGACAGGATGAGGAGCATATTAAAGAAGTTCAAATAAATAATCAAGATGGTATTTACGCTATGGAGAGTCATCCATGTGGAATTTGCCTTGTTATTGCTAATAATTTTTTTTATGAAGTCGAATCTGAGGATGGAAGGTTATTAAAAAGTCGGTTTGGTACAGAGAAAGATGTTATTCTCTTATGTAATACATTTTCATGGTTGAATTTTGAAGTTGTTGAACATCATAATTTAGAAGCTCAAAACATTTTGAAGGTAATTAATGATAAAAAAAACATGGAAACTATTGATTGTTTTGTGTGTTGTATATTATCACACGGTTTTAAAGATGGAGTATATGGAAGTGATGGTAAGAAGGTGACGTTCCAAGAAATGAAAACTTCTATAAATAAAAGTTCTACTAATTGGCTGCTTAATAAACCAAAAATCTTTTTTATTCAAGCTGATATAATGGAAGAAGTTTTATTTTCTCCATTTACTAGAGCTGAAAGAATTCCACCAAAGTATAGCTTTCTTAATGAAACAAATCCAAATGAAAGTTTAGACTTCTGCTTTTCTGTAGCTACTCCTACTGGTAATTATTTTTTTAACAACTTTTGTAAATTTGCTTAAAACCTAATAATTTATATATATATATATATATATATATATATATATATATATATATATATATATATATATATATATATATATATATATATATATATATATATATATATATATATATATATATATATATATATATATATATATATATATATATATATATATATATATATAGTTCAATAGATTGTTGAATTTGGGAGTACGGAAGGAAAAAAATGATTCTAATGCCAACAAATACGTCACTTTTAATTACTTTTAACTTTCGTCCAACATTTGTTGTTGTCAGAAAGTAAAACCATTAATTTAATTCCAAATTAATCATTTTTTTTTAAAACGGCAAAAACGCAAATTTATTTAACCAGAATGGTTTAAAACATTCTGAATGTTTTCAATAATATAAACAATTTTTTTATTTTTATTTGAATAAAATGTTTTATTTTTATTTTTTTTAATAAAATATTTTATTTTTTATTTTTTTTACTGTGAATCATGCGCGGAGTGTTTCATTGACTATCTTATAGCCTGACTCGCAACAAAGTGCTGCTACATTGACTGACAAATATATATATATATATATATATATATATATATATATATATATATATATATATATATATATATATATATATATATATATATATATATATATATGTATGTATGTATGTATGTATGTATGTATGTATGTATGTATGTATGTATGTATATATATATGTATGTATATATTTGAGATTTTGGATACCACTTTAACTAAACATAAATTAAAAGTAAAAAAAAGCGCTCCATATTAAATTGGAAAATCCTTCACCTAGTAAACAAACTTTCCATTATAACACAGGCCTTGTTGTGAGATTTTGTTGCATAAAGAAAAAGCATAATGCAAATAAATGTAATAAATAAAGATATTTACATCGATAAAAGTTTAGTTACGTCAGTTGTATATTTTAAAGTACCTCATTGTAATTAAATTTAAAACCACATTAAAAATTGCTGTATGTCTTTATCTTTATTAAATATCTTTAAATTAAAAATATTGTTATAAAAAAAAATAATAACTAAAATTTAAGTGTTGTTTATAAAAAAAAATATCCTTATTTTGAAAAACGGACAAAAAATATACATAATAAACCAATAAAATAATTACAAAATGACTCAGTAAATAGCCAATCAATATAATCAAAATAAGCTGTCATTTTAGTTAAATAGATAGGTTAATGTTATAATGGAAAGTTTGTTTATTAAGTGAAGGATTTTCCCATTTAATGTGGAGCACATTAAATGGGAAAATCCTTTTTTTTGCTTTTAATTTATGTTTAGTTGAAGCCGTATCCAACATATCAAACTAATTACAATTAGACAAGTTTTTACAATTAATAAATGGTATTAAATGTTTATATATATGGGATGTTTAATAAGTCCCATGGTACTTATTAAATCAAGTTGTTAAATGTCTGGAAGTTTCTCCAATAACACTGGCATTACAGCACAAGAAAATTTGTAAACAACATGAGATTTAAGCATTTTTTTTTAGTGGTTTTAATGTTTACATAAGTAAAAGATTACTGCATCTGTCCAACAACATCTGTGGAGTAGTTCAAGATCATCTGTATTTTTTCTTTTACTCTAACAACATTTGTCCAATGTCATCTGGAAATTCAATGACTGCTAACAACATCTTTAGGAAGATGTAACTAAATCTGAGAATTTTTCTACTGATTACATTAATTACATCTGAAAACAATCATATATGTAACGTCATCTGGTAAAAATAATGCATTATTATTTAATAATTTTTTCCTGATGTAATTACGTCTGAAAAAAATCCTGTAGTTATTCCTAATATAACTGAAACAATGTAACTACATCAGTTGAATCCACAGATGTAGTTTTTCTTAACATAGTTGAAAAGATGTAACTACATCTGTAAAATCTCCAGATGTAGTTACACAGATGTTGTTTTACTTAAATAATTGAAAAAATGTAACTACATTTGTAATATTAATATACTTTTTACGTAGATGTTGTTAGATATCAATGAAGTTTCAGACTTTGTTGAATAGATGTTATTATACCTTAGGGTATTTACAGACGTTGTTGAACAGATGTAGTTATACATAATTATATTTACAAATGTTGTCAGATAAATGGCAAAAACTGATGTTTTTACCCTGACCTTTTGCATAGCTTTTTTTAGTGAATATGTAACCAGAGATTTTATCATAAGAAATTTTTGAAATTTTTTTTTGTTTTGTGGATTTTGTTTTGAAGTTTTAAAGGCTTTGTTTGTTATAAATAAAGCCTTTAAATATCTTATATATAACTTCTTTATCGAGATAAAGAAATATATATTTAGTTTGTTTCTTAAAAATTAACACATTTATTTTATACATAATTTATTTGTTGAGATTAGAAAGTGTATTTTATATATATTTAGTTTGTCTATTGAGAAATGTATTATATATAAAATATTTATATTCCTTGCACTTAAGGTATTTGAGAAAAAAAGAACCTCAAAGTGACCATAATCAGCCTATTTTAGGCGTCTTGAGAGCAAAGCAAACATAAATTTTTTTTCTCCAGAGCATAGATGAATATCTGAACTTTTATTATATATTATATATATATATATATATATATTATCTTATTATATTTTAGGCGGTGCAGTGTTGTTTTAGTGTACTTTACAATTGTTAAGTTCAAAGTTGATTGTTTAGATACAATTATTAGTTAATGATAAATAGTAATAAATTGCTATAAAAATGTTCCTGGGAAAAACAGATTCGTGTGAATGGGGTGAAAAATGTAAGCTGAGATCTAATAAAAAGCAGAAATTTTATTTATTATTAAAGCAGTTATATCAGCAATTCCAGATAATTTTTATTCTGTAAGAAATTTTCTTTTATATATATATATATATATATATATATATATATATATATATATATATATATATATATATATATATATATATATATATATATATATATATATATATATATATATGTATATATATATATATATATATATATATATATATATATATATATATATATATATATATATATATATATATATATAGATATATATATATATAGATATATATATATATAGATATATATATATATATATATATATATATATATATATATATATATATATATATATATATATATATATAGATATATATATATATATATATTTATATATATATATATATATACATATATATATATATATATATATATATATATATATATATATATATATATATATATATATATATATATATATATATATATATATATATATATATATATATATATATAACGGGTCTGCCAAATAACTTTTTTTTTTTTGAAAATGCTATAAAAAAAACTACTGAATATTTTTTTAAATGTCTTTTTTTATTTGAAAGTACAATCCTTCCGGTTAATAATGGAAAATAATTTCATTCAAATGGCTGCCTCGGCTGGCCATGCGGTAGCCTACACGATCGGTCCAATTTTTAAGCACATTATCGATTGTGTACAGCTGTATTTCACCAATGGCTTCACGAATATTGTCCTTTAAAGCGTCAATTGTCTCTGGCTTGTCGGCGTAACACTTATCTTTGAGGGCACCCCACAAATAATAGTCCAACGGTGTCAAATCGCAGTTCCGAGGTGGTCAAACAACATCAGCTCTGCGGCTGATAATGCGATCTTCAAAAACAGGGCGCAAAACATTGAGTGTAGCTTCGGCTGTGTGGCACGTAGCGCCATCTTGTTGAAACCAAATGTTGCCAATATCCTCCTCTTCAATTTTTGTGAACAAAAATTCGCTCAACATGGCTCAATAACAAACGCCATTGACTGTAATGGCCACTCCTTGCTCATTTTCGAAGAAAAACAGCCCAATTAAGCCTTCGGACTAAAATCCGCACCAAACAGTGACTCGTTTTGGGTGCATCAGCTTTTCAATGTATGCGTGCGGGTTTTCTGTGCCCCAAATGCGACAATTTTGCTTGTTTACATACCTGCCAAGATCAAAATGAGCTTCATCTGAAAAGATGATTTTTTTGGCAAAATCGGCATCTTCTGTAAGTCAATCGCAGGCCCACTTAGCGAAGCGAAAACGCATTGGATGGTCAGTTGGCTTCAACTCCTGAACCAATTGGATTTTGTATGGCGTCATATCAAGGTCTTTATGCAAAATTCGTCTCAATGATGTCTCCGAAATGTTCAGTTGTTGAGAATGACGGTGAATTGATGTTGATGGCGCTTCACGCACACTTTCTGCCACAGCAGCAATATTCTCCGGTATACGCACTGTTTTTGGCTTTTCACGCTTTGGTTTATCGATGAGGATGCCAGATTCTTTCACTTTTTTCACAAGATAACAAGCATATGGAGCTGACGGTGCTTCTCTTCTTCCAAAATCTGTACGCAATTTTCGCACACATTCTGCAACATTACCATGATTTTCAAAGTAATGTCGCAATATTTCCCAGCGTTGTTCAAGCTTATACACAACCATATTCGTTCAGCGGAAGGATAAAACTAATTATCTGTCAAATCAAACATGAGCTAAGTGTTACCATTCACAAAATAAGCACTAGTTGAAAAAAAAAAAGTTAGATTGCGGACCCGTTATATATATTTGAAAGATGACATCTTGTATGAGAGTATATTATATATTATTTTAAAACATCAAGAAATACAGTTTCTCTCAATACAAATAATATTATTATATAAGAAATTTTCTCTGGGTTATGGATACCAGCATCATCAGCTTGTAAAATATTACAATAGTTTTAATAAATATTACAAAAATTATTGTAATATTTTACAAGCTGATGATGCTGGTATCCATAACCCAGCGAAATTTCTTATATAATAATATTATTTGTATTGAGAGAAACTGTATTTCTTGATGTTTTAAAATAATATATATATATATATATATACAGTATGCGACAAAAGTGTTTACATGTTTTTGAAAAATATTCTTTTTTAAAATAAATAATTGAAATACATGTTTATATATCAATATATATATACCAAATTAAAGGTAATTCATTGTAGTTTCATGTTTTGAGCCTGAATTTAAATGAATGAGAAGTGTTTATAGCAAGTTATTTATTGAAACAAAATGTCAGATGTAAACAGTTTTGTCGAGATTTATGCTATTATTAATTTTAATGCGAAATTAATACTTTGTGTAGCCTCCACGACTTCTAATGACTGCTGCAATTCTCGCAGGCATGCTACCAATCAACTTCTTGCATTCTTCAACAGTTATCGAACTCCAAACATACTCAACTCGTTCCCATAATTCTTGTCGACTGGCTGCTCTTGTTTCATAATTATAAACTCGATTCTTCACAATAGACCAAAGATTCTCGATCGGGTTAAGATCGGGACTTTGCGCAGGCCACTCTAGAATCTTAAATTTCTTCAAATTTAGGAATTCTAATGTGATTTTTGCCTTGTGCTTTGGATCATTGTCTTGCATAAAAAGTGTCAAACGAATTTGCTTTCGCCATCCTCGTAAACTAGGCAAATAGCCATTGTTTAAAATGTCAATATGTTTCGCGTCCATTATTCCATCAATTTTTATGATTTTACCAACACCAGACGAAGAGAAACATCCCCAAAACAACAACTTTCCGCCGCCATATTTTACTGTTGGAATAAAGTCACGATCAGAAATTCCTTCTCCAGCTTTTTTCTATACATATCGAATGCCATCAGGGCCAATCAAGTTAATCTTGCTTTCGTCTGTCCAAATCACCTTACTCCACTCAGCAAAAGTCCAGTTTTCATACTTCTTTGCAAATTCCAATCGTTGTTTACGATGTTTTGGTGTTAGTAGTGGTTTCTTGATCTTCTTTTTTGCCTTGAATCAAATTCTCTTGAGTTCTCTCTGCACTGTTCAAGTACTTACCACTGTACCTTGAGCATTATTTAATTGTTTCTTTACATTGTGTGCTGATTTTGCTTTATTTGTCATGATTAATCTAGAAATTTTTCTCTGATCTCGAGTAGTGAAAATTTTCTTGCGTCCATTTTTGTTGCATTTCTCCTCTATATCGTTTCGCTTCTTAATTTTATAGACTAAACAATAAGATATATTAAGTTCTCGTCCTATCTCACAAAGAGACAATCCTGATTTAAGCTTCTGAACAGCTAAGTTTTCAATTTCTTTCGACACTTTCTTCATTCTTTCAATTATAATTTTTCTGTTGTTTACATTACGAATTTTAAGTTTAAATAAACCGTTTATTACTAATTGAGATATGTTTTATTTAAACAAATCAAAAATATAGCCACAAAGTATTAATTTCGCATTAAAATTAATAATAGCATAAATCGCGACAAAACTGTTTACATCTGACATTTTGTTTCAATAAATAATTTGCTATAAACACTTCTCATTCATTTAAATTCAGGCTCAAAACATGAAACTACAATGAATTACCTATATTTTGGTATATATATATTGATATATAAACATGTATTTCAATCATTTATTTTAAAAAAGAATATTTTTCAAAAACATGTAAACATATATATATATATATATATATATATATATATATATATATATATATATATATGTATATATATATATATATATATACATATATATATATATATATATATATATATATATGTATATATATATATATATACATATATATATATATATATATATATATATATATGTATATATATATATATATATATATATATATATATATATATATATATATATATATATATATATATATATATATATATATATATATATATATATATATACATATACATATACATATACATATGCATATATATTTAAACAACTTTAAAATTTATTCTACAAAATAGAGTGCTCAATGTTCTTAAAAGAACAGAGCAATTATAAATTAGTAAAAAACCACTTAACAAAATTTTTTTTTTCATTTAACACTTTGTTTCATCAATAAACACTCATCAGAAAATTTCTGATGAGTCTTTATTGATGAAACACAGTGTTAAATGAAAAAAAATATGTACAGTGCCCTACCCAGATGTAATCCCATACCGTTTGGCTGGTATGGCGCCCAAACTAATGAGCCCAAACTAAAAATTACATAAGTTATGAATTTCAATATTAATAAAGTCCAACATTAAAAAAAAGCAAGGAAATCCCTTAAAAAATATTGTTAGCCATACATTACTTTTTAAGACGATAATTATAGTGTAAACTTTTTCAATGTTGCTTACTTATGTTTTTTATATAACTACGGAATTTTATTTAGGTGAATTTAAGTAATGAGTTTTATATTATTAAAAATTAAATTGCATTGTTAGCATATTTTACACCACATTAAGATCTTTTAAACAATAACTATAACATAAATACTAATGAAATCTAAATTCATTATTTTAAAAATATAATATTTCTTTATTATTTATTTCTTAAAAATATTTTATACATAAGATAATAATCTTTTGTTTATTTTATTACAAGTTTTTTGTTGTTCTTTAATGTATTAAATGAACTATATTTATAAATAATTTGTGTACATAAATAAAACTTATGTTGTATGAACTTATCAAGATTTTAAATAAGAAAGGAAAAGATTTTCCATCGCTGAAAAAAGTTCTTTTAAACAAAAAAACTTCTCCTTTAAAAGCAAAAGTACCTATCCTATAATTAATTTAATATAAATATTCTTTGCATAAACATTATCAAAAAACAATTTAAATATTCCAATTCAATCATCTTAATCCCCCTATCATCGTACCTTTTACAACTACCTTAAAGCTGACTGGGACTTATTCTGTGATTTTCTTCGTAATGGCCCTTGGGTAGAAATCTTTCATCTTCCTGCTGACAAATGTGCTTCTTACATAACTTCGTGGATTCAGGCTGGCATGGAATCTTTTATTCCCTCTCAACGATTCCAGGTCTAGCCTCACTCTTCTCCATGGTTTTCCTCACATTGTGCTGCTGCAATTTCCGATTGAAACTGTTACTTCCATATTTATCAGCAAAACAATTTTCCAGAAACAGGCATCTGTTTGCTATTGCTAGAAACTATTGTAAAGAGGTTTTGTCTAACGCCGAAGCTCGCTATTCTCAGGTCATGAAATCTTGTATTTCATCACAAAATATGGCTCTCATGACTTCTGGAGAATTTTTAACAGTATCAATAATAAGGGCAAGTCTGTAATTCCACCACTCTTGTATGGTTCAGACATTGTCACCTCACCTAAACACAAAGCTGAATTGTTTGCTAAGAACTTTTCATCAATATCATCTCTTGATTCCACTAGTTGCGTTCTACCTGATATAGCCATCAAATAGGTTGATCCATTGCTTAACATTTGTATTACTCCAGCTGTATCTAAAGTGATTTCCTGCTTAGACTCTTCTACAACTTGTGGCCTGGACAACATTCCTGTTATAGTCTTGCAGAAGTGTTCTCCCGAGCTGTTGTCTATACTTTCAAAACTATTCAACAAGTGCTTATCAGAGTCTTGTTTTCCAGCCTGCTGGAAAGCGGCATCTGTTATCCCTATTTTCAGAAATTCTGGAGAGCGATCTGATTCATCTAACTATCTTCTCATTAGTTTCTTCCTATCATAAGCAAGGTTTTTGAATCTTTAATTAACAAACACTTAATCTCTTATCTTAAATCTGATAACTTACTTTCTGACCATCAATATAGATTTCGATCTTCTCGTTCTACAGCTGATTTGCTAACAGTAATAACCGATAGGTTTTATTGTGCATTAGATAAAGGTGGAGAGGTTAAGGCCATCGGTCTTGACGTTTCTAAAGCATTTGATAAAGTTTGGCATGCTGATCTTCTTCATAAGCTTTCTTCTGACGGTGTATCTGGTAACATCTTTAAAATTATTGAATCCTTCCTTTCCAATCGTACTATAAAAGTTGTCCTCGATGGACAGCACTCTTCTTCTTATTCTGTAACTTTAGGGGTTCCTCAAGGTTCAATTTTTGGCCCTTTTTATTCTTGTCATGATAAATTAGCATCTGCTAAGGTTGCATCTCTTTATTGAGCTCGTCACTTTCTTACTTCGGATTCTATTCTCTATCTCTATAAATCTCAAATCCGGCCTTGTATGGAATACTGTTGCCATATCTGGGGTGGATCTTCTAATGAGGCCCTTTCTCTTTTAGACAAAGTGCAAAAACGCATTGTAAACATAGTTGGACCTGCTCTTGCAGCCAACCTCCAACCATTATCACATCATCGTAATGTTGCTTCTCTTTCTCTTTTCTACAAATACTATAATGGGCACTGCTCTAAAGAGCTAGCGTCTCTTGTGCCATCTACTAAAATTCATTCAATTAAGTCTCATCCTTTTTCTGTTACTGTTCCTAAGTGTTCCAAAAACTCTTATTCCTCTAGTTTTTTTTCTCGAACATCAGTTCTTTGGAATTCGCTTCCTACATCTTGTTTTCCTGATTCATATAATTTGCAATCCTTTAAGTCGTCTGTCTGTTGTTATCTTGCTCTACAATCTTCATCTTTTCTCTTCCAGTAACTTCCATCTCTAATTAGTGGTTGCTTGCAGCCTTGTTGGAAGCGAAATTGTTAAAAAAAAAAAAAATTGGTTAAAGTTTTTGTTAAACATAAAATGCTAAAATGTAGGTGAAATCGCCGTTTGGCATGTAAAATGTGTACAACTAAACGCTTCATAACTAGGCCGGAATTTAAATATCTGCCCATTAGGCTCAAGATGTATTATAGACGTTTAAAAATGACTTTTGATCACAAGGTAAAACAGACCGCTTTAAAAACCATTAACAGTAGGAGTGTTTTATATACATAAAATACACAATAAAGAAAAAAAATAAGAGTAACCTTTTTTTTTCCCTTTTTTTATATATATATATCAGTGCCAAACCCAAATCGCTGTGTATGACACTGATATATATATATAGAGAGAGAGAGAGAGAGAGAGGAGAGAAGAAAAGAGAAGAGAATGGAAAAGAACAGAGTTTCTTTTCCATTCTCTTCTCTTTTCTTCTTTTCTTTACTTTATTTTCAAAAATCTTCTCTTTTCTTTACTTTATTTTCAAAAATGAAAATAAAGTAAAGAAAAACAGAAAAATCAGAAAAAAAGGCACAAAAAATTCAAACACTGAGAAAGATCCACCAAGCTTAACACCTTTAGTAGATGAGTTTTCTTACCTTATGTATAGCTTTAATGGGTTAACAGAAGAAAAGACTAAAGACTGGCTTTTACTACCACTGTAGTACTCAATCTTTTTTTAAAGTTTTTGAAAAATATGCTAATAGCCTTATAGTTGTCAATGATCATTTTGAAAAGGAGACTGGGTATGATGTGGACATGATGTAGCAATATGTTCATTGTTGCAACAACGAAGATGAAAAACAGAATAGACTGCTATCTGTGGACAAAGTTCGATCTGCCTTCAGGATGTCCAGGAAAAGCTCTACTTGTCTTAGCATAAAAATACTGTCAGATAGTCTTACCTCCTTAACAAAGAAACAAAACACAGAAAGTAACATAATATATTAAATAAATATTAGAAGAAAAATGAAACTTCAAGAACATGTTTAAATATTTAAAATAAGTTGTTTTTAATAAATAAAACTGTACTGAAAACTTAAGAGCATATTTTTTCCAGTACAAATGTTAAACATGCATAAAACTTTATTCTGGTTTTGATTTTTTTAAACTTACAATGAATCTCAACAAAAATGTTTTAATTTAATCTTTATAATAATTGTATAAGTAACACTGCATCGTGTCATAACCAAATGTTAGCTAATTAAAAATGTAATTTATGCTTTTTTAGGGGAGAAAAAAAATCCATAATATTTTCATTAAAAGTTCAAATATTCATCTATGCCCTACAAAAAATACGTTTTAAAATAATTATCCTTGCTTTGTCTTCAAGACACCTACAATACGCCGTTTTTGGTTAGTTTAACATATTTGCTTCAACACTAGAGGGTTTGCTTTTTTCTGAAGACCCCTTATATTGAATTTGAGAGTCCGGAATGTAAAAAATGATTCTTTTTACAACAAGTTGCGTCACTTTTAATTACTTAGACTTTCGTAAATAACATTTCCGTTGTCTTAAAGCCAAAAGCATTAAATTAATTACGAATGAATTATTTTACCACAAAAACACAAACTTTTTGATAAAAATTGACTTAAATAGACCAACGTACATACATCGACTGACTTAAATAGGTATTGAGAACCAATGTACATACATTGAGACCAATGTACATACATCGAGGACAGGAGACCAATGTACATGCATCGACTGACTTAAAAGGTAAAACATGCAAAGAGCATACTTACTTAAATAGGTAGAACATGCAAAGAGTGCCGCTACATCAACTCAAAGACTCTGCATCAATGTATGTATACTCCTCGCATGTTTTACCTAATTAAATCAGTCAATGTATGTACACTCCTCATGTTCTAGCATTTTCTAAACTCATTCACTCTTTCATGTTCTTTCACTCTTTCATGTTCTAAAGTCAGCCAATAAAACAAATAAAATGGAAAAAAAACAGTATGTTTGATCATTCTCTAACTCACTAAAGTAACTCCTACAAGGTTTAGAAGAATGGTTTTGGTCATTATCTTCTTGAAAAATAATGGCTTCCCATTCAACTTTCAGAAGATATTGCATGACTTTTTAAAATTAGTTCCTCTTTTTTAACCATGTCATCTGTGGTATTCCCACCAAAACAGCTCTAACCAATAGCACTAACCCCTTTCTTTAGACAACAATCTTCTATTCTTTCTTTAGAAACAATCTTCTATTGGAACCAAAGATTGGAAAAAAAAACTTGCTTACAGTCATTGATGGTCCATTTTTTGATTAGTTTTAGCCACTTGAGTCTTTTTTTGTTGTTCTTTTTCCGCCTTTTTTTTATATTTCTCACAGCTATTCTGCCATCATTATTGATATCTATACTTTTATTTGGTCTAAAATTAAAATAGATGATCGATTTCAGGATAAAGAATGTGGAAATATAATTAACTCAAAGTTCTTATTTTTATGACTTAGCATTTTACAGATGGAATCCTTATATGTTATGTTTATAATATCTATAAAATGTTTTATTTTGTATTTTAAAAAATTAGAAAAGAATTAAAAAAAGTTAATATGGGCAATAAGGATTTAAACAACGGCAATGCATTTCAGAAATGCTGCGAACTAACCATTTCAACCATTAAGATGTATTATTTAACAAATATTTTAACACTGTTTAGTAAACAAAAGACTTTATAAAACAGCAAATAAATGCTATTAATCAAAATTAGGAAGATGTTGCCGCAATGCAAATATTTAATTAAAAGTAAAAATTGTAAAACTTGATTTATGCTTTAATATTACATAATTTAAAGTTTACATAAGTTAGATATTTGCATACATTTTCTTTCAAATTTTCTGATACAAAAAGTACTGTGACTCTTTCTTGCCATTAGCTCGGTTGTATTGTCTGCCGTGACTTCCGTGTCAAACACTCACAAATAAGTAATGGCAGCAGGGGCAGCATTAAATTCAGTGTTAAAATAATATATGAATACTAGCTGTCATGACCCGTAAAATACGGGTCTTGGTATACCTATCAACCTTATACCTTGTGTATAAGGTATAAGGTTGTGGTATACCTTGGTATATTTATCAACGAGTTGGATATCAGTACCAGTCTAAATAATATTAAGAATACCTGCTTGAAATGTGTTAATTAATTACCATTGGTATAAAAAGTTTCAAAAAACATGAGTTGACTTAAATATGTGGAATAACGAACTTGCCATGACCTGTATAATTATTACTGAATATTAAT
This sequence comes from Hydra vulgaris, assembly GCF_038396675.1. Lineage (NCBI taxonomy): Eukaryota > Metazoa > Cnidaria > Hydrozoa > Anthoathecata > Hydridae > Hydra > Hydra vulgaris. The sequence continues at coordinate 36,846,469 of NC_088921.1, forward strand.
ATTACTGATCATGGTAAATTTATTCCACACCTACCATTTTAATAATTTCGCTTTATTTCAATAATTTTTAAAAAAGAGTAAAAAAAAAGTTAACGGTTAACTTTCAATACTTTACAACTTCTGTAAACTTTTATTAAAAAAAAAAAAAAGCGGGGACAAACCATATTATTTTTTTCTTTAATAAGTTTCTATTTTTTTTTTTCGGCCTACCTGCAGTTTATTAGGACTCTTGACCTGTTAATTTTAAAGAGAATTAGAGTTTTCATGTAAAATCTTTTTTCTATAAAAAAGTTGTCTTTTTAATGCGTACACTTAATCTATTACTAAGCATATTAAAACCTTAAACTCTATCATGACATATGTGCAACGAATTTCTAACGGAATTTTCATGCTTTTAGAAATTTTAAAAACTTTTTAAAAAATTCTCTCCCTTTCATTTGTTATAGTATATAATATCTTTGTATATTGTACACCCAGATCAAGGGTGCCACAAGTCAAAAAATGTTAAACTGAGAAAATCAGGGTTAAAATTCTTGGTGTGAGAATTATGTAGACAAACCGGTACATTTCATAATATTTCAACTTTTAAATATCATGAAGTTGTAGAACAAACTCTTATTTAATGAAAAAATACTAAACAGGGGCACTTAAATACCAATTTATTACGTAATAACGGTTTTTGTTAGAACTATCAGACATGTGGCAGTTTTATTCCACTATGGCATTACAATAGTCAGAGTTGCTTTATGTCAATGTATGCATACGTCAGAGTGCCATTTGTCAAAATCTGGCACTGTAATCTTTGGCAATTTTCTGTAATAATCATTGCTACAGTACTAGAACTAGAGTGCCATATTTTAAAATAATCTACTTTTCAGAAAAATATACCCAGTATTAAGAAATAATTCCTAATATTTTTTCATGACACATTTCTCCATGTATGTATCCATACAAATCTTACTGTGCACCAAAGAAATTATTTTATTTATAAGATTATACCACTTTCTCATCCCATAAAAGTAACAGACTTATAGATTGTGTAACCAGCCAGTAATGCACAACACTTTAACCTCACATTGGGGTATAATAGAATGTATTTGGGCAGCCAGTTTGTACTTCTATAAATAACTTTAATAAATAAGAAAAAAACATACATTTTATTCCAATTTTTTATTATCATTTTTGCAACCATTTTAATTACTTATCAGTTGCGGGTGGCAGCTGGCTAACAGTGACAAGGAACAGAGAGCAGTTGTGAATAATTTGGGTGGCCTAGGTTCAGCAGTGGAAGGATACAGGCTGACTAAACAATCAATCATTTAAACTTTCGTCCTCTGAATGGCATCAACAGTTTCACCCGACCTTAGGTTATCAAAAAAATAGTGATACTGCTCTGGAATCAAACCTGCCTTGCATAAAGACACAAGGTCTTTTTTTTGTCACTGGTTATAGGGTGGGTGATTCCTTGAGGATAAGACTTCTTGATATCTAATATATCCGACCTGCATAATGACATGGATTTTTTTACAATAACTTTTTTCCACGCACTCTCATCATTGAATGATGTTTTATAGTGGAACTCGCCAAGACTTGTAAGTTCCACACGAATTTTCTTGATATATACCCATAAGACCTTTTCTTTTTCATTATTAATATTAAAGTTTGTGTCTATCTGCTGGCACGGGTCCTTCATGTCCATTATAGTGCTTGTGAACAGTTCCTCCACAATGTAGGGCTTTCCCCTTTTTTTGGATGTCTTTATCACAGACACCCATTGTGGAGAAATATAATTTGGGCCAGACTTCAAGCATCTTTTTTTTTCTTTTTCAATTGTTGAGTGCATGGAATCGCCTTCATTTTCCCCATGATCAACAGCAAAAAAGTTATTTTGTATGCTATGTACATGCAATTTTTGTACTGCATAGATGTACATAGCCAACGTAAATTTATTTTTTTGTTGTCCAGTTTTGTTGGGCAGTTGTCACTGTAAAAAACCACATCCTTGTCAATGCAGTGATTCTTTAGAAACTTTAAAACGCAAGTGGCTATCTCATTCACACCCCTTTTTCCCGATAGTTATATCCCGGAAAAAGCAGTAACTGTGATATATCACCACATGGAGGAGACAGGATGGCTTGTAGGTCTTAGCATATGGCTATTATAGACCCGTCTTTGGATCTCAGCACTTCCCTTTCCTTCTCCAGTCTACAAAGATTTTTGTGTTCATTATGCTCGTCATATTGCTGTTGCAAGACAGTTTTATCTGCATATTGCCTGATATTAGTATATTGCCTGCTAAATTGCTTTTGAATATAATGTCATTTGATTTTTGGGAAAGAGAGGATGTGACTCCGAATACAATTTTTTACGTCATCAGACGCTGCTGTATGATTGGAGTGACATCTTTTCTTATTCATCTCCAAAGCTCCAGAACAAATTTTGTGATTGAGCTTCTAATTATTCTATCTCCTATGTCTAAGGTAGCCATAAACATTTTTTTGCACACCCTTATACGTACATCGTTTTTTGTCAAAATATATTTATAATTGTCCCCTCTATTTGAGTTATAATTGTCCCCTCTATTTGAGTTATGTACTTTATACTTGTACCAAGGGGACACTTTCTCCATATGACGGTTAATAAAAATCCTTTGGAAATTTATATTTCTGACATGCAAAAACTCCTTCAAAATTTTTAGTCTCTCGTCCATATACAGGTTGTTGCTGCACACCAACCTGCAGCGTGTATCACAGCTTTCCTTGAGATATCTGGCAGGCTTTATCTTCCCAGTCGTCGCTTAATATTGTTCGCCAGCAAACATTTTTAATCTACATATATTGATTTTCCATGTCTCTGGCTTTTTGAGTCTTGCTCTGGTTGGTCCTGAAAGAAGTTTATAATAAAACCTTAGTTAAAGAAAAATTAAAACACATTTTTTTTGTAAAAATATGTCTATATAATATTATGTACCTGAGTTTGTAGATGGCTTAGCATTAGCACCTTGGATTGAGGCCACTGCATCAATTTCCAATGGTTCATCCTCAAGTTCAGGAACAATTTGTAAACATAGATAAATCATTAACATCCAAAAAAACTTTTTTTGATAAAATATTTAAAAGTAGTTGATAAACGCATGACAAAATAATATATCTTCAATCTCATGCAAATTAGAAGATTCCACTGCATAGACAGCCTGTTCTCCAACACACTCCATAATCTGTAAACAAAATCTATGCATTAACATTGAGGGAAATAAAATAAAATATTGAAAAGCACACGAGAGCAAACTATACATACTTCATTCTCTTTCAAATTGGAAGTCTCTACTACATAGACTCCTTGTTCTCCAATGCTCTCCACATCCTGTGAACAAAGTTATGCATGAATATCGAAACACATTTATTTAACAAATATTGATAAATACATACTTGGTTTTTTTGCAAATTGGAAGTCTCTAGCATGTAGACAGCCTGTTCTTCAACGCCCTCCATAATCTGTAAACATTGAATAATGAATCCTTACTCAAAAAGTACTTTGTTGAATCGATATTTGATCTGATTTAATGGATATAATATCAGTGATTTCTGAATCCTTGATCTTTTATAAATACATATTTACCATCAAAATGAAGATGCATCTTTCTGGCCTAACGTAGAATAGTTAAACGACACCTCATCAACTTTTAGTTATATGAAAAGAAAGTTTTCAATTGTATTTCTATATTGAACAAACACGTCATCTGATTAATCTAAAAAAAGTAATTGAGTTAAAAAAGGAAAAAAATACACATGTATTACTTGGAAATCAATTTATTTATACATAATAACAAAACAAAATATATATGAAGAAAAGTATATATTTACAAAAAAAATTTAAATAAATTTGCATCATCAGTTACTAATTGGTAGATTAACCAACTGCAAAAATACTAATTATAGATGCAGTGTATTTTTTTTCCCACCACCCTCTCTCCTCATACTTTACTTTCTACAGGATCAATACTCTATATTAAAAAAAAAAAGAAAGAGAGGGAGGGAAGAGCTTTTGCCCTAAATTCAAGCCCAAACCTTATGTGCCTTATGATATGTGGGCCCTCTATTCGATATGCAATAAACTGAAAAAGCATTGTAAGATATGTCTAAAATGAAAAAAAATTAGGACATGATAAAAGAAGTAAGAGCATTAAAGATTAACACTACAAACCAATTTACCTGTTGCTGATGCTTTTTCTAAAGCATTGTTAAAAATAGTCAAAATGGGTCAGGGTAACAAAATCAGTTTTTGCCATGTCTAATAACATCTGTCCAACAACATCTGAAAATTCATTGATGTCTAATAACATCTGTCCAACAACATCTGAAATTTCATTAGTGTCTAATAACATTTGTGCAAAAATTAATATGAATATTACAGATGTAGTTACATTTTATCAAAGTGTAATAACATCTGTGCAACTACATCTATGGATTCTAAAGATGTTGTTACATCTTTTGAATTACCAAAGTGTAATAACATCTTTGCAATTACATCTGTAGATTTTAAAATTAAGTTATTCTTAAGATGAATTAACTAATTATGCATTATTTTAACCAGATGTAGTTGCATATAGGGTTTATTTCAGATGTAACTACATCTCAAGAAAATTTTTCTAGATGTTATTGCACTCGAAGAAAAATTACCAGATTTAGTTACATCTTTCTAAAAATGTTGTTAGGGGTCGTTGAGTTTTCAGATGATATTGGACAGATGTAAAAGAAAAATACAGATGATGTTGGACTACTCCACAGATGTTGTTGGACAGATGTAGTAATCTTTTACCATCAAAATCTGTAAAAAAAGACATTTATTACAAAGACAATTAGCTATTACACAAAATAATAAAAACAATAGCCAGGACTCAAACCAACGGTCAGACATCGCCGCCCCTCGGACCATTCTTGAAGACTGCTAGAGGAGGGCAACAAAAAATTTTGATTTATTTATTAAAAATTAACAATGGTTGGTTGCCCCCATAAATCAGATCTCAAAAACAGTCCGGGGGCAGCGATGAGCGATCATTAAATTGAGCCCTGAATAGCTATCGATGCAAACAAATTTTGTAATTTGATCAGAAAATAAAACTATTCTTACCTTGATTGGGATAAACTAATTTCTTTTCAAACTATTAGCTAATGATCATCATAGTAAATTTTAAATAATTAAAGTTTACTAAGTTAAAAGCATATTTTAACAGTAGGCAAATTAAACATGATAATTGGTAGAACACCAAAGTAGAACTAAAGAAATAAAATAACAACTAAGTTTGCTACACAATGCATATTATACCTATTGAGTTCTCTTCTATCCTGATTTTTTATTTTTATTACAATTTTTTTCAGCTCGCCTAGACTCATCTTTTTCATTTCGATGACGAATTATCTCAGCACATTTATAAAATACAATTTTATTTTTGTAATCATTGTTTAATGACATACCTCGTAATAAATGTTTAACAACTTTAAAAAAAACCAAACGATCAAACGATCTGGTTTTTTATATTATAAAAGCAAACCGATTTTCTTTAAAATAAGGTATTAAATGATTTTGTTCTTTAACATGCAACATAGGGTTGACCGTATGAGATGCAAGGGTTTTAGAGATAAACCCTAACTTTATGAAGAGTTTGACGTATTGACCTTTGAAAAGAGTGTCGCACAGTGACTCAAAACAACAAAAGAATGGTAATAAACCCCTCACAACTTTTCTCTAAATTAAGTGCCCTTTTTTAAATAATATTAAATTGCAATAATTTTTAATTTCAAAAGTATAAATAATTTTTTAATAAAATTTTTATTTTGTACTTTATAGTAAAAAGAAGTGAAAAAATTTGTTATTATTTTCAAAAAAATCTGAAAAATGTGAGATTTTTATTTAACTAAAAAAGAGTAGTTTTAATTTAAATAAAAGTGTAGATTTATTTTGAAGATAATCTTTTGGCTCTATATATTTCAAATTTACTAAAAAGAAAAAAAAGTCTGATTTTTTTGTTTAAGTTTAAAGACTTTTTGAAAAAAAAGGCAGCAAGTAATTGTATTTTTTTGGTTTATATATCAGCTAAAAAAATGTTCCACCGAGTTCCATAAATATATATTTTTTTTCTAGTTAATTAACATTTCTACTTTTAAAATATAAAGAGATTACTGCGGTCTCCGGCGGTATTGGAAGTTATAAAAGAAATACAAATGTTGTTAAACACTTAAAAATCTTGTTTTCCGCCATTTTTGAAAGTATTTTGTTATAATCAAAACGAATGAAAATGGCGGAAACTTAAATTTTAATTTTTTACTTGTAATACTTGCTCTAACATAGTTTTTAAATCATAAATATTAAATATAGTTTTAAAAAACGTGCTTTTGTCATTATATACTATTTAAAAATTTGTTAAAATATTTATTGACAATTTTAAAGAAAGATTTATTATTCGATAAGTACAACATGTTTGAAAAAGCTTAACTGAACAACTTTATTATTTCCTGTAATATAAAGTTAACTTGTGACAATGTGACAATTGAATGTGACAATATCAAAATAAAATTTTAAACAGTGTAAAGTAAAAGAATATATAATGTAATTTAAAATGTTTCTGATATATTAGTTTTATTATATTGATGGTTCTTAAAAACAATAGCAATGAAAAGATTAGATCTTATCCCAAATATACGTGAATTAGGAGTGGATAAATGAAGATTATGGAAGGATTTACTTAATGAAATAAAAAGTACTGAAAAAATTCGCAAAGAAAACTTAAATAAAGTAAAGGTTGCCATTATAAAAAACAATATTTCTAATGTTTTAGAGATTGAAAAAGTTGAGGAAACTTTGGATAAAACTTTTCCCATTAATATGAGTGTAGTGGAAGCTCTTGCGTTAAAAATGAACACAAAAACTCAGCTTTTGTACACAATGTGCATATTTATCCTACCTTGCACGATATTTTCGAGGAAAAATTGAAATGCTATACTGAGGAATATACACTTTTCTGAAATTTCTGCAAAGTGTACTCTTCAAAAAATGTTAGATCACTCTGTGAGTAGAATAACTGAAATGATTGATATGCCTAATTGTGGTCAAGGTAACAAATTATTTGGAGTTTTATATGGAAAGATTGGTTTTGATGGAGCATCAAGCCAAAGTATTTATAAACAGAAATACGAGACAAGCAACACAAGTATAGAACTTAAAAGTGACGAAAATCTTTTTAGTACAGCTTTTGTGCCTCTATTGCTCAAAGTAGAAGATGGCAAAATTTGGAAAAATGGAAATCCTTCAAGTTGTCACTTTCGTAGACCTCTTCATCTACAATATAAAAAAGAGAGTCCAATTTTATCAAAAGAAGAAGAATCAGATCTAAAAAATCAAATAAATACCTTAACGACGTTTCGACGTTTCGTTTTTGATATTGCAGGAAGAAAGGTGACCTTTAATATCAGCTATAGAGTTGATCTTACAATGTTTGATAATAAAGTAGTTAACGCACTTACAGAGACAAAATACACTCAATCCTGCAATGTGTGCGATGCTAAACCCAACGAAATGAACAATATTGATTTATTAAAAGCAAAAACTGAAAATGAGTCAGCCTTGGGGCGCGGAATTTCAGCTTTGCATTGCTGGATAAAGTGCTTGGAATTTATTATTCATTTGAGTTATAAAATTGAAATTAAAAAATATAAGCCAAAAACAATAAAGGAAAAATTAGCTGTAGACTTAAAAAAAAAGAGAGATTCAGGTACTCTTCAGAGAATGGTTAAGCCTATATATGTGGTCATGCCTAAAACTGGGTCTGGAAATACCAATGACGGCAATACTGCCAGAAGAGCCTTTAAAAATAGTGAAGTTTTTTCTGAAATTACTAAAGTTGGTAATGATATAATTGAAAGATTGCATAAATAATCTCATAACCATATCTTGTGGATATCCTATTAATATCAATGAATTAGATTTATACTGCACTGAAACAGCTAAACGTATAGTGAGTTTGTACGACTGGTATGTTATGCCTTCTACTGTACATAAACTGCTACTGTATAGTTCTTCTATATCACATAAATTACCATTGCCAATTGGAGTATATTCGGAAGATGCATTAGAGAGTTTAAATAAAGAGATAAGAAATTCTAGACTTAAAATTCTAGGCAAAAATATCAAGGTTAAATACAATGATAAATCAGATGCACTACCTTCTAGTAAAATCAAATCCAAAAGTATCCAGCATATCTATTAGAAAACATAAGAGCTATCGGAAAAAACCCTTACCAGACAAAGTTATTAAATTAATTGTAATGTAAATAATAAAATAAATGTAACAAAACATAGTTTTACTATATTATATTTTCTCCATTTATCAACATCTTTTAAAAAACTTTTTTTTTAAAATATCAAGTAGAATAATATATCAAGATAATGTGTTTGTCTTGAAGATTCTAAAACTTAAAGAAAAGTTTTTTTGTACGCGTATAGTCGTCACCTTTGATGCGCTCATACACGGGTTTACGCGTTGAAGCTGCGCGTAAAAAAAAATCATCGACAAATTTGAAATCTTTGACCCAAAAAATATTATTTTGATATATAACATTATTTATTTACTATTTATGTCAAACTTTATTTAATTTTTGCCGTGTTTTGATCGTCTTGAGTCACTGTGCGTCGTCTTCTAGAGTCATCGTCTTCTAATTTTTAAAAATAAAAATTTTAGATTCATACTTTAAATACAATTGACAAAGGACTTGAATTGTGTTATTATTAAAATGCATGAATTATATAGAATAACCTGACTTTAAAAGTTTCTATACTAATTTAAAAATAACAAAAGGTTCACCCTTTACTACAGAAGTCATCAAGTTAAAAAGTTTTCGATCTTATTACTAATTAAGATGATGAAGCAAAGTTTTCCATCTTATTACTGATTAAGCAGATATTAACAGATTATATAGATTTAAGAATACTTCATTGCGTGGTCAAAAATATAAAGAGAAATATTAAAAGGCCAAGCATACTAAATCTTATTTATAAAACTCCATGTAAATGCGCACGAAAGAGTAACAACAGCAGCGTTAAGTTGAGCAATAATATATAGTGATTGTATGATAGGATAGGATAATAGTGATTTTATGTTTTACGCGACGGCGTGATTTTTCCACGAGGTTCTAGTATTATCACTAGAATTCACAGCCTAATTGGTTCTAATATATTAAGTCGCTACTTTAAGTCTAATAGACTAAATTTGTTATTAACGTTGTAATTAATTTTTGAATTAACAAAAAATTAATTTTAAAATAAATCAAACATTATTTATAACTATAACAGTCGTCAAAATTTTAAAATGTAATTTGTTGCACTTGTGGATATTTACCAGAAAAGACTTAGATCGACTTTAAACTTTGAATTGTTAAGTATAATTTAATATTTTATAATTATAACTTTATACTATTTTTTTTTTCTTGATTTGAGACGAACTATTCACCTTTATTTTTATTTAAATTTCTTTATTTTTTATTTTCTTATCTTTTAGATAAAATTGATTATCACTCTTCTGATGGATCTTGGTATGTTCAAACTCTTTGCCATATTTTAAAAGAACATTCAATCAGGATGTCACTTACTGATATGCTACAAAAGCTCAGTAATAAGATATCTAAAATAGTTGCAAAAACTAATGGAGAAGTTTCAGTTGAGGAGATATTATCAATACATAGTAATACTTTAAAAAAGCACTTGTATTTTAAGCCAAGAGGAATATACATTGACAAAACTTTTAAAAACATGAGTATAGATGATAAAAAATCTTCATGCACTTGATTTGTTTTAGTATCTTAATGTTTTCTTTTTTAATTTTTTAAAAATTAATTAAATTATAAAAAACTTTTTATACGTTTATAGAAATATATTTATTTTTATGTTTTCTTACCATAGATTAATTTTAAACTTTAAAAAATGCAGTAACACCTACAAACCAATAACACCTACTAAGCAATAACACCCACAAACCAATAACGTCTACAAAACAATAACATTTATAAAACAATAGCATCTACAAAACAATAACATCCACAAACCAATAACATCTACATAACAATAACATATACAAAACAATATCAACTACAAACCGATATGAGCACTTACAAAATGATGATAATATTCAGGCGCGATTCTAGAAATAAAATGAGGGGGTGGTGGTGCAAGTCTTTAAAAACTGCTTTCCTAAAAAAAAATCCTTTAACTGAAGTGTGCCAAATGCCGACTATATTCCTTAAAAAACCGGCCATAAGTTGAAATTATCTTTATTTGCGAAATGGGGGGTGCGCCTCATCCTCCTTAAAATCGCTTTTGATAACACTTAATAATATAATAACACCTGCAATACCAGTAGACTGACATAAGGTAGAGTCAGTTCAGAGGCGGGTGCAGCATTTTTTGATGTTTGAGCTAACTTACAGACATGGAGAAAACTCCAAACATTAATATGTTTATACTTATACAAGTAAGGATTCTTTACAAAATATTGAGATGATTTAACCCTGAGAACAAAAGTCCTAAAATTTTGGAAACAACTGTTCCAATTGTGAGAGCAACAAGTTAATAAGATGTTTTATTTTTTTTTATTCTCGACTAAACTTATATTTAATTAATAAACTTTAAATTTCATTTAACAATCGCTTGGCGTTCAAAAATTGACTATATAAAGTTTAAACCCCCTCAATTACAGGGGATTACAAGTTTTATAAGATAATTTTTGCCAAGAGGTTATATAAAATTTAAGAGATTCTTATATGAAATTTAAATTAAAAAAATGAAATTTTTCCTGATTCTAACAATATATTTAAAAACTTTCTTCACCTGGGCCTGAAAAGAATCGTGTTTTGGGTGAATGCCCAGGAATTTTATTGTTCAAGTAAAGTTAAATCTTCTGCAAACGTTATAAACAAAACTGTTTGCAAACATTTATGAACAAATTCATAACCTCCTCGTTTAGATTGGTGTGGAATCAGCATGGTCATAACTTTCGAATACTAAAAGATAATTAAGTGAAATTTAAAACTTGTTGATAAACTTAAATTTAGTAGAAGATGGTTAAATAAACAACTTGGTTAACTCATTGCCCTCATATAAGAGCTAGAGGGGTATACTTTTTTTGGGTATTTTTGTTCCCAGATTCCAATCACCGCGATTATTTTTAAAGCATTTTTATCTAACATAAACATGAAAATACTTTATTTTGGAGTTTTCACAATGCCTTGAAATATCATAACTAAAACATCAATAAAGTCTGGATTCACCACTGCCTTAAATGCTAAACTGAAAATGATAAACCAAAAATTTTTTTTGTTTATTATCAGAAAATATTTTCTGATTTTAATAATATATTAAAAACTTTTATCACCAAGGTCCTGAAAGAAAATCACGTATTTTAGGCGAATGCCCAGGAGTTTTATTTTCAAGAAAGATAACTAAGAGGCATACTTAAATTTCTCGTATGTTTATACTGGTGTCAAATGTCTCCTTTCCTTAAACTACGTTTTATAAAATCATAAATATTTTTTTAAGTTATATAATAAGATTAAAGTTCATTGACAAATTTTCAATTTTATCAAAAAATCTTCTTTTGTTCAAGATTTAAAATTTAGTTTAAAATCCCCCAAGTCCATTTTCTTCCTTAAAATATATTTGAATGGTCGTAATATTTTAAACGATAAATTTTTGATAAAATTCTGTCAATGAATTTTGATCTAGTTAAGATAACAGAAAAAAATTGACAAAACTTTTATAAAATTGAGCACTGATGATGAAAAATTTCCTTGCATTTGATTTGTTTTAGTAACCTAGTAATTTCTTTTTTAATTTTTTACACCTAATTTGATACCAACCATAAAAATCTATTTCTACCAACTATACACGCATAAAAATCAAAACGAATGATACAGATTGCACTCTAGTTATCTACAAAATTAGAAAGTAATAGATCACACACCACTTTGTTTTACATTTACTCCTAATAACAATAAGAGTTTATCATATTTAACCCTTTAGCGCCCACCAGGGCTTAAAATTTTCAAAAAATTCCAAAAACTTCAAAAAGCAATTGTTTTTTGATCTAGATTATGAATTAAAAAATAAAATTTTAAAATTTCACTAGCAAACCCAATTATGTCATTGTAGCATATCTGCTACAATGGGAATACGAGGAAAAAAATAACAAAAGTTTTCTTAAAAAAAAGATTTTGTATTTAAGTATATAAAGAAATAAAGAAATTTGAAAATTGAAACTTTGCTATTGATTTCATTTTACAAATTCTGTTCTTATTAAATAAAACACAATATATCTTATAAGACAGTTAACAACCATTTATACTATAAACATAAACAAATTTTAAATGCCATTAATGGTAGTCATGATAACAATTTCTGTCCTTATTTAAGCATAACCAAACATTGCACTTTTTGCAACGAATATAAGAAAAACCAGTTTTGCATTTCTTACACCGCTGCCGTTTGTCACTATAAGTTGGTAAGTGGTCAAATCCATCCAGACGGATATCTTTTGTAGGATTACTCTGAACAGCAGCAGCTCTTTTGGTTGGTATAGGTATTGCATCAAGAGATGCTCTTCCAGCTTTTCTTTTTACAACAGTTACCAAGCTAGAAGCTACTGCAGCTTGAAAATTTTTTAGAGGCATGAATTTCTTACTGGGGCAAATAATTTTTAAGTCCCGACGATACAAAAACCAGGCATTTGATAATGCAATAAGAAGGGTATGTGCCCATACATATATATACCATCTATGGCATTTTAAATTTGGTTTGTAGAATGAGCACATCATATCCAGTTTGTCAACTCCACCCATATTTTTATTATAAAACTGGACTATATATGGTTGTTTTACCATAATATGTTTGCAGGTTTTTCTATCATAACGCCTTACTGAGTTGATTGGTTCAATACTAGCAAAAGACGAAATTAAAGTAACTACCTTGTTATCTATCCAAGAGACAGCTATGTTATTAGATTTGATGTCAGTACGATAGTCAAACGATCCACGCCCTTGATTTTTTAATTCTTTTTCAGAAGTGAATGGGCATTTGTTAAGGCGCTTAAGGCGAGCTGTTCCAACATACCATATTCTACGCTTTTTTAGCTCATCTAGCAAAGGCAATGAAGAAAAGTAATTGTCAGCAAATATTTTAAAATTATGATTTTCTGGCAAAGTTGAGGTCATTTTAATTACAACAGATGCCCCGACACCATGAGGAGAAACTTCATCTTTCTTTTTTATTTCTTTTCCTTGATATAAATCAAAGTCATACAAATACCCACTGACACCACATCTAGCCCAAAGTTTGAACCCCCATTTATTGGGTTTTTTTGGAAGGTATTGCTTCAAAAATGACCTTCCTTTGAAGGGAACCATTATCTCATCAACTGATTGATTTTCCTCAGGAGAAACTTTTAAGAAATTTTCTCGCAGTTTTTCCAACCAAGGTCTTAATTTCCAAGCCCGATCATTTTTCTTTACTTCATCTGTTACGTTTAGATTGTCAACAAAGTGTAAATAGCGGAGGATAGAAAGAAATCTATTCCTTGATAATATTGAACTTACTCCATCATAATTCATAAAGGTTTCCCAATAAGATCTCACAGATGGTAGTTTTACAAGACCCATACGAAAAAAAACACCAATAAAAGACTCTATTTCATTCGATGTGACAGAAATATTTGTACCTGATGACTGGCAACTATATAAACTAGATTGTTCAGCAATAATGTCTATAAGATTGTCATCAACAAACATTTTAAAATATTCGTATGGAGTAGTAGTTTCGTCCGGAATAGGTTCAATAGGTACCTCTTGAAAAGCAATATCACCAATCAAATCATTATCTAGTGTAACCTTTTTCCAAAGTGGTAAACTTGCTTTTTTTTGTTTTTTGTTGTTGACTATTTTGGATTTTTTTGGGAGTGGGGCTGAAGAGTTGGAATAGAGCATATCATCACGTGTACTACTTTCCTGGGTAAGAGACTCCGATATTGGAAAAATAATGTTGTCATTGTTGTCATCATGCACAACCTTAGTATTGCTTACAACTGCAGTTGAAACATCAGATTCAAATTCAGAGTCTGACTCACTAAGATCCTCAAAATCACTTTCACCATCAAGAATAAATGCGAGAGCATTTTCAATATTTAATTTTTTATTTTTATTCATCTAAAGAAGAACAATATATGTGCATATATATATATATATATATATATATATATACATATACATATATACATATATATATGTATATGTATATATATATATATATATATATATATATATATATATATATATATATATATATATATATATATATATATATATATATATATATATATATATATATATATATATATATATATATATATATATATATATATATATATATATATATATATATATATATATATTGGTAACAATGTATACTTAAAAAGTCCATAGTAGCATATATGATACATATAAATTCAAATAGCATTTTGTGGTAGTTTCAAAAAGAGAAAACTCTCTTAAATACTTCTAAAACTTACATGTATTATTAATTTACAATAAAATAAACAAATAAGCTTCAATATTCATAAAAAAAAAGGTAAAAACTTACTTTGAAAATACCTTGCCTGACAACAATCACCCGATTTTTAAAAAGACGATTTTGATGTGTTTTTATGCCTTGATTATCCAATTATATTAACCTTGCTAAATCGGACCAACAAAAATATGTTGTAAATATGCTACAAAAGGTGTTTTTGAGATCACTGTGTTGACAGGGTGGCCATAAAAGGTTTCTGAAGTTATGTAGCAGATCTGCTACACGGGGCGCTAAAGGGGTAATTTTCAAATCAGCTTGTTGTTCACTGTTAGTTTAAAATTAAATCCAAACTTGACACTCACGTTTCTTAATCTCATTTTTTCAGACAACGAATTGCTTTTGGACTTTGCTTTCGAAACCAAAGTATTCTCTGCTCCACTTGTTCTCAAGTCTATGATAAAACTGGAAAGAACTTTTTCTTGCTTCGTAGGCAAGAAAAAGTTATATCTTAGAATGATCGCCATATTCTTATGTCTTTCTGACTTTGTATAGGGATGAGGAATTCCTTTTACCACTAGGACAAAGCAGTCTGAACGAATAAGCCTGTTTGTTGGGCTATTTAAAACCTTTATAAACAGGTTTTCCTGAAACACATTAACAATAGGAACTTATAATTTTTCCATTTTAGGTTGGCTTACATTTTCATACATATATAACATTTACATTTATGTATTATGTATTATTATGCATGAGTTATTTCAATTACTAACAAGTTGCGATGGCTAGGCGTTGCTAATTATTATCATTAATAATAGTAAAACTGAATTAGTAATAGCAGTAACTAAGTTCTGAAATTAAAAAAAAGGTAAACAAATATTTTATCTGCTTTAAAACAAGTATTTTACTTGTAACAAGTATTATTTCAAATGTCTTTAATATCTGTCAAATCTGCAAAATATAGTGTTTTTTTTTTTTTTTTTTTTTTTTTTCTCTGTTTTAATATAATATAAGATTTTACAACTTCGTAATATAAAATTTCAATAAATAAAATAAGTAAAACAGATAGGGGCTCAAAGAAGATGAGGATGACAGTACGTTATCGCAATCTTTTCATAGAGCCCCTATAACAAGATTTCAAAAAAATATCGTAATATGTTAATGCGTAATAAAATTTCAATAAAATATCGTAATAAAACGCGTAATTCGCTAATAAAATTGATAAGCAACCAACAAAAGTAGAAATAAAACAAAAACAGATTTATGAGAAATTATTCAAAGTATGATTAACCAAAAACATTTCTTATATTTTAAAAATTTCTTTTTTTGTTAAAAACTTGAAGGAACTTAACGAATTTACCGTGCCTTTGAATCCTTTTTGAAAAGTATTCCATACTTTTGGACCTCGATATAGAATGCTGTACTCTGAAATCTGTGTTGCCACCAACAATTTAGTGCTGTTAACATAATGACTTTTTATAATGTCAAAAATAGTTATGAAAAATTAGATATTTTAATATTCCTAATTTTTCATTACTATTTTTGACATTATACATTTCATTATTATTTTTGACATTATACTTTTAAAGGCTTGAAGAAATATTCATGCTAACAGTATAATAAAAACGTAATTGCTTTATTTCAATGGTAGCCCACTTAATATCTTACTACATTTATTTGGCTTTTACCTAAATTTTTGCTCTTTTAAAATACGTATCACATTTTAATCATCAAAAAAGATTTTATAACAGTACAAAAATAATTACTAGAGGAACTGTTAAAGTTAAAAATCTCACAACTAAGATTTTTATTTAAGAACTTAACAATTTTTCTCCAAGTTTTGTCCACCAGGAACTTAACCTGGGTATAGGTAACATGGGCTAGGCAAAAAAAATGTTTGATTATAAAATATGTTTCATAGTGTTGTTGACAGAGGTGATTCTGAAAACATACATCAAATTGGTTTAGCATTAAAATTAGTTGAAAAAATTTTTTCTAACTGCTCAAGCAAATTTTTTAGTCTTGGTTGCAGTTGGTTGCAGTTATGTTGCTGCAATCACCAATGAAATTGTTGACAATGTTATAGTATTCCTAGAAATTGAGGATTACACAGGCTTATATCTTAAACAGGCTCACCTTTAAACTAGTCAAATTTTCTGCCTGTTCTACTCTAAATAGAAAACTATATCTACATTCTAAATATGGACTGGTTGTATCTTCGTTAGGTAGCAGTAAAATTATTTTCTTTTTGCAACTGTCTAACTGATTTGATCGGAATAGACTATAAGGTTCTTTTCTTTTCAAATATTGACAAGGTACTGCTTCAGTATTTTTGTTTGAATATATAGTTAATTGCTTTTTAAACGTTTTGGGTGTATATTAAAATTATAAAGATATTAACACAGCGAAGCTGGCTGTTTGACGCACAGAAACGCGTAAGATTTTTTTTTAAGTTTTGATTTAATTTATTGTTTTTATCTATGGATATATTTCTTGATTTTTTTAATTATTCGTTAAAAATGGCTACGCATTTTGAAAATTTAAAATCTTTTGAGGGTAACTTTTTAAATAACCTGTCTAAAGAAAATATAAATATTTTTCAAGAAACCCAAATAAACTTAATTGACACATTTATTGATGATTTTGAAATTAACATAATAAACGATCATTGTTCTTTTTCAGTTTTGCATATAAACATTAGAAGCATGGAGCAAAATTTTGAGAAACAAAAAGAGTTTTTAAATATTATAAATTACACGTTCGACGTCATAGCTCTTTCAGAGACTTGGCACGGTTTTGAAAATTCTCTTAAATTAAATTCTACTTTTAACTGGCCGTCTTATAAACTTATAAGTCAAACAAGAGGAAGTGGAAAAAAAGGCGGAGGGGTTGGGGATTATGTCTCAAAAAAGCACGATTTTAAGGTAAATAACATACTATGCTTCTCAAACGATAATTATGAAAGCCTTTTCATTGAAATTATAAATAAAAAGTTTCGAAATATTATAATTGTATGCGTTTATCGTCCACCAAGTGATAAAATCAAATCATCGAAACTTTCATCAAAAACACAATTAAAAAATAAATAAATAAAATTAAACTTTATACGTTATTGGAGACATGAACCTTGATGCTCTAACTTTTTCAATGTTTTCAAAAACAAAATTCTTTTTTGATATGCTTCTTAAATTTAATGTCTTGTCAGCAATTAATAAACTAACACGAGTGTCAAAAACCTCGGCAACGGCAATATACAATATTTTAATCAATAATTTCCTGGAAATGGAATTTGAAACCGGTATATTTATGACTAATATTAGCGATAACTTTCCGATATTTATAAAAGTAAGAAATTTAAAAGCCATGTCTGATTGTGAACCTAAAATTATAAATTTGAAAAAACGCAATCTTAAAACAAGTAATACTAATGAATTATCAATTAGACTAAAACAAGAAACACGGTCCAACGTGTATAGATGTCGTGACACTAACGAAAAGAACATACAAATTAAGACAAAAGCAGTTGCCAATCAGTGGATGAATAAATCACTGATAAAGTGCTCAAAAAAGAAGCAAAAACTCTATAATAAATTTAAAAAAAATAAAAACACTGAAAATGAGATAAATTACAAAAACTATAAATATTTTTACAAAAATGTTATCAAAAAGTCTAAAAATAAATACTACAGTAATCAAGTCATTAAATGTAAACCTGATAATAAGAAAACGTGGTCCATCATTAATGAGATAATGGGAAGGAAAAAAATAAATTCAACTTTTTTCAGAAAATAATTAATATTAACAACACTGACATATTCTGTTAAAACAAATCTCGGAAGAATTTTACAAATATTTTATAAATATTGGTACTAATCTTGCTAATAAGATAAGTCCAACATATACTTTTTGTAAATTTCAAAACTTTTTGAACGTGTAATTTATAATAGAATCTATAATCACTTCAATAAAAACAAACTATTTTATCCAAACCAGTTTGGATTTCAAAAAAACCTCTCCACAGAGCATGCAATCATTGAATTACTTAATCAAATAACTGATGGTTTTAAACAAAAGAAATTTACTCTTGTAGTATTTATTGACTTATTAAAAGCTTTTGACACAGTTGACCATTGCATCAGATAAACTAAAGCACTATAGTATAATTAACAAAACTTACAATTGCATTAAAAGCTTGTATATTACACACGTATTGTTTTCTATCTTACCGATAGAAAACAATACGTGTGTAATATACAATCTGGAGTTTTAAATGTTTTATGTAAAGTCCCCCCTAGGATCTATCCTTGGTCCACTCCTATTTTTAATTTATATAAATGATTTTTGCAATGCATCTTTAAAACTTAATTCAGTCATGTTTGCTGATGTTACAAATCTATTTTTTACTAACAATGATTTCAAGAAATTATATTTAGATATGAATATTAAGCTAAATAAAATAAAAAATTGGTTTAGGGCTAACAAACTCTCACTCAGAGAAAACAAACTATATATTGTTCCATAAAAAAACACAAGATGAAAACCTTCTGCGAAAGTTGCCTGACCTTATTTTAAATTATAACTTGATTAAAAAACAAGCCAGTATTAGATTCTTAGGAGTTTTTGTTAATGAGAACTTATCCTGGCTTCCTCAAATAAGATATATTCAATCTAAAATCACTAATATAATTGGTATGATGTATCGAGTTTGCTCATATATCAATAAACTTAGTCTTAAACTAATATATTTTGGACTAATTGATTGTTTCATCAGCTATGCAAACATAACATGGGCGAGTACGCAACAATCAAAACTTAAAAAAATTTATAGTCACAAAAACATGCTAGCAGAATCATTTACTTTAAAAATAAGCGTGAACACGCCAAACCTATAATAAAAGATATGAAATTGATGGATGTTTTTTGAAATAAATATCCATCAGCATATAATTTTTATGTATCGATTCAATAATAATCTCTCTCCTGCAAACTTTAATAACAAGTTTGAAATAAACATAAATGAAAACTATAATCTAAGAGCAAATATAAGTAATTCATATAAACTACCTTAAAACTTTAACAAATACCCTGAATATAGCATTGCATATCGAGGGCCAAATATAGGGAATAGTTATCAAAAAGGATTCAAATGTATGGCAAAGTCATTAAGTTCATTTAAGTTTCGAATAAAAAAGGAAATTTTTAAAATTTGAGAACCATTTGTGCTTAAAGGGATCACCAAGTAATTTTAATTATTTTATTATCTATTTTATTTGATCTTTTTTTTGATTTACTGATTAGCGCAGCAGTTTTATGCTCATTAGGGCTTTTAGTTTAACATCTATATTCTATTGAAAATGTATAAAGGGACTCTATGAAAAGATTGCGATGACGTATTGCCATTTTCATCTTCTTTAAGCCCCTGTCTGTTTAACTCTTTATTTTATAAAGATCATTGTAAAAAAGAAAAGTTTATATTTTTTATTGTATATACAAAAACGATGCTTGTCGACAAGATTTTACTGTCTTCTTTGTTCTATGGACATATTTTTTCTTTCTTGTATATATATGTTGATTATTTATTGTTAAACAGCAAAAAAAAAAAAAAAACCCCCAAAAAAAACCCCCACAAAAAAACCCACAAATATACTTAATCTCCTTAGTAAATAAAAATTGGCAAGATTTTCAATATACCTGCATCTTTTTCTGTATGGAATAGAAAACTTTATGCAAGTTAACACCAGCTTTATTGCAAAAAGACAAAATCATAGAAGCCAAAGGTCTAACACCCATTCTACGCTAAACACTAGCAGCAGAAGTTGATTTAACTAGTTTATCAGGTGTTAATTCTAAAATCTTATAAATCTTTTTGATTTGGATACCTCATATTCAGCATCATTAATTTATTTGCATAAAATGGAGCTACCAAATAAGTACACAGGCAATATTTAAATGCGGCATTTCCGATCACTTTCCACGTTTTTCATCTCACAAAAATACAATAATATCTATCCACAAAAAATTCAAAAAAATTCTGCGTTAAATCAATCAAAAATCCGTGGAAGATTTTTATTACACTTTTATCAGGTATAAAGTTTCTTGATAAACTCTAGCAACTTTAAGACTGCATTTCTTGAAGTAACAAAATATGCGAAAAAAACAAATAAAAAAATTATTAAATCTATGGATACCACCTTGAATGTCATCAAAATCATTGGCTGTATAATAAGATTCTAAATATATATATATATATATATATATATATATATATATATATATATATATATATATATATATATATATATATATATATATATATATATATATATATATATATATATATATATACATATATATACATACATACATACATATATATATATATATATATATATATATATATATATATATATATATATTAATAAGATTATTTACAAAAATTAAAAATCTATTTTTGATAAAATGCGAAACTGTAAAATGCAAACCTGTAAAACTGTGCTTTTTCGCAGACCATATTCTTTTTTATTTACTTATTCATTTATTTAACCATAAAATTTACAATCACAAATTTAATTATAATTTACAAAATTAGGTTCGGTGTCACTCATACAGTTAACAACTAGTCAATGGTGTGACACTATAATAAAATAAAAAAATAAAATAAAGAAATACTAGGACGAGGAAGTAATAATGTTATAAAAGTCAAAGAAACAATAGTATTGAAAAGAACGAAATTAGAACAAAAAATATTAAACGAATAAGACTAACAAAAACGAAAAAAAAAGAGAGAGAACGGGTGAGATAAGATGAGTGAGAACAAATGTACGAGAAAACACAAATTAAATGACATAAGCTCGCAAGTGTTATAGGTAGTTAATAATGTAATTATTTACTAGCCATTTTTTTAAACAATGCAACAGTTTACTGATCGTTATTTAAACTATGACGATGACTAAATATTGTCCCAACTACTAATGTAAATTTACCAGGTAAATTTACCGGTAAATTTTAAATCTGAAATGGTAAATTTAAAGAAAAAAACTAAAGAAAATCAACTTTGGGGTTAAAAATGGGGTATGTAACCTAGCAGAGCCGGAACCAGCTTTTTTTGGTCTTTGAAAAGCTAACTTCCAAACATGGAGCAAACGCCAAACATTTATATGTTTATACTTATGTCAAATAAGGATGCTTTGCAAAAAATTGCGATGATTGGAGGCTGGAAACAAAATTTGTGCCCCCCAATAATCAATAAATTTTAAGTTTCATAGTATTATCTTTCAGCGTTCAAAAATAATGACTATATAAAATTTACAACCCCCTCAAATTAAGGGGGGTTTAAACTTTATATGGTCGTAATTTTTGAAAGCTAAATTATTTTACTATAAAATTTAAAATTTATCGATGAATATAAGTCTAGTTGAGAGTAGTACAAAAAATACTTCATCAACTTGTTGCTCTTACGTTTGGGGCAGGAGGGGGGGGCACAAATTTTGGGTTTTTTTTGATCCCAGCCTCCAATCAACGCAATTTTTTGCAAAGCATCCATATTTGACATAAGTATAAACATATAAATGTTTGGCGTTTGCTCCATGTTTGGAAGTTAGCTATCTCAAAGACCAAAATAAGCTGGTTGTGGCTCTGAACCTAGTATTCAATTATCCAGCAATTTTGACTCTACTTTCACTTCAATACATACTTTTGTAAACGAAATAAAAGAGCCTCGTATTTTTTGGTGCAGATGTCCGAAATAATGAATTTCCCTCATTGAAGGGCATTATATATGTATTCTTGGCATTCTACTGAACGACTTAAGTTTTTCCCACATCCTATGCATCATTAGGCATTAGTTTTTGATCCTTAAGGTGGCACACAACTGAAAACAAGTTTTTTTGTAAATAATCAAAATTTTGATTTTTTTTTTTTTAATGACAATTATTTTATATTAAAATAAAATAAAAAACAGATAATTTTTTTTTTTAATTAATTTTATTATCCATAATGGCCAAAAATGGGTTGTAAAACATGTGTTTTTAGTAAATCTTCAAAACCTAATAACTTAATTTTGCCTCAACTACTGAAACTAAAATTTTGAACATAGCTTCCTAATCATATTTCACCCTGTTTGACCGTGGGAATTTTTATAATTTAAATTATTTCATGAAATATTGCATTTCTAACAAAATCACCTAATATATATATGAAATATCAATAAATTCAGCACTATAAACATCAATATTTCACTTTCTATAACTTTTTATGAAAATTCTGAGGGTTAAATGAAGTATTATATTATGATAAACAAATCCTGAAAATTGTATTATGTAATTCTGTTTTGTTAATGAGAAAATGTGTTTCAAAGTTTAAAAAAATACATATTGAGAAAAAAGCAAAAATAAGAAAAAAATATATAACAACATAAAAATTATCAAAATCCACCAGAGATGTAACTATCAGTTGTTTCTTTTATTTGCTGATCGTCTATGAAACCTTTTTTAACTGCTCTTATTTTTTTTCTCTGCATTTTACTTTTATCCGTTGACTTTGACTTCATATGTCGAATTCTGGTTTTGTCAACTTTACTTGACGAAGCTAATGTAACAATTCCACTCAAGCCAAAGTATTTTAAAACTTCTAATACACCATTAGCACCATCATTATAATGCAGCACTGCTGAGTATGTTCCCATTTCAATTGTAGACTTACTAACAAATGTGTGCTTTGGTACGCGAGACCATATAATAGAATTTAATGCTTCATTGGCATTTTGCGTCGTTCCATGCAAACATTTAATTAGAAGATCATCAGCCTGAAGATCCTTGATGATTGGTAAAATAAGATTCTTAATCCAGATAGGTATACATGATTTTGATTTGTAATTTGTATTATTTAGAGCCCAATATTTGCACCAACTTGCCAATCCTCTTGGGCAAAACTGATGTTGCATTTGCTGATTTTCAAAGTTGGTAAAATGAAATAAAATAGCATAAACTGCCTTTTTCATAGCATACAAGTTGTTGACATTTTGACGAATGGCCATGCCATAATAGTTTTGCATAGAATTTATACATTTTTCTGTTAGGTTACCTCTACCTGATAAAGGTGTTTTAGTGCCTTTGTGTGCTTTGACTAAATTTCTAAGTCGTGTACCCAATCTTTTTTGCACATGACCTACACATTCAAGTTTTATTGGAGTGATGTCAAAATCCTGGTAAGGGTTTGAGTTTTTGACATCTTTGAATGAAGAAGTGTCTCCATCACCTAGAAACTCTTTATAAA
This sequence comes from Hydra vulgaris, assembly GCF_038396675.1. Taxonomy (NCBI): domain Eukaryota; kingdom Metazoa; phylum Cnidaria; class Hydrozoa; order Anthoathecata; family Hydridae; genus Hydra; species Hydra vulgaris. The sequence goes on from NC_088921.1 coordinate 36,870,340, forward strand.
TTAGATTATTTTTTTTAACCGAGCGATTAAAAATTGTTACTGCTCCTGCAGACTCCATACTTCCAGACGAAGATTTGTGATTTATTTCACATTGATGATCAATTATCCAACACTGATATTCTGGAGTTCCTTTTTTACTGTTCCACATTTTACAGCCCATGCAGTACTTAGACAAAACTTCAATATCAATGCATTTATCCCCAGAAATCGCAGTAACTACACCGTGCAATGAATTGTGACCGCGTTTCTGCCATGTACCATCAATTGAAACTCTTACACATGGTATATCCTGAGCAATGTCAACTTTTTTAGAGTCCTTAGTCGCTAATAACATACTTTTCTCTGAAGCACTTTTATAAGCTACCATAATAGTTTTGTTTAATTTTTGAAATCCATTTTCAGATATACATTTTAAGTTCATGCAAGATGAAAATGTTTTTATAGCTCCATAACCACAGCCTACTTCTCGAAAAGCTATTATTGCACGAATATTAACATCATATGGTGAGTTAGCTGTTACTGCATCAAATTTAGCATTTATTGATTTGTTTGATGAATTAAATCTTTTAACATAATCACAGTGTTCACATTTTAATTGAAACAAATGTGCAAATCCTTTTCTACTGGAATCAACATCTGTTAAAAGTAATGGCTGAAAGCAGTTGTTGCATGCAGTTTTAGCTATAAGTTCTTTAAGAATTGAAAAATTAATAAAAACAAAATAGTTATCTTTTCCAGAATCAAATGTATTCGAGTAGTTGGGTTTGATTTTCCTTTCACTAGAACAGCTACTTGCTGCTTGAGTTGTGGACGATGTCATCGTCGATGATAAGATGTAAGAAGAAGATGATTTTTTATTTCCAACAACACCATTCCATTTTCGTTTTATCCTTCTTGATAAATTTTGTTTAGTTTTATTTCCTTGTTCATTCATTTAAAAACAACTTTATTCCAACTAAATTGAAATCAATTTTTAAATTATTTGGTATAAAATGAGAGAAAAGTTACAAAAAGTATAAAAGACTAACATTAACAGATTAAAAACACTCTTGTTCGTAATTATGACTTTTAAAACTGAAAACTAACAAGAGTCTGCGTATAACAAATTAAAACCAAGTTTGTGATGGTGTTTTACTGTTTTGAATTCAGAAAAACTCCTATGACTGATGGTTGCTAAGGCGTTGTTAGGGAATTTATTTTCAAGTGTCATCTACTAAAATGATATTAAATCAACTTTTATATCATTTTTGAGACTAATTTTTTTTTTATATGTTCAAGGAATGGTTATAGAATCAAAATACCCAAAAATCTAAAAATTGATTTTTTTCAAAAAACTTGGTTTTTTTCAGTTGTGTGCCACCTTAAAAAGTAACGACTCGCTTCTTAAAATAAATAAAAAAAGATCCTCAAAACTAAAATTTACCCAACTGAATTGTGTCAAATACCCGACTAGCCGATTAAATTCGTAAAAATACCAACTATAACTTGAAAATCGTCTTTTTCAGGGGAAGAAGAGGGTGGAACAACCCCCCTTAAAAACGCCTCAGTATATATATTATTTTATATATTATTAGGCGCAGTTTGCAGTCCGCCTTTTATCAACATCCGTTTTATGTCCTAATAATAAATTAGAGAAGTTGCGGAACATGGATTTTCCAGCCCAACAGGAAGTTCACGCCTCCTTCCTTACAAATGTTGCAAATGTATCCAGAGGCGGCTTCAAACCACCAAACTCAAGTTCTGGAGCCACAATACTTTCCACGTAGCTATAAAGATTTCTTCGTGATCATATACTATTCGCAATAGTTTTGCGATACTGATATTCTGCCAAGTAATAAAATTGTGGATTGGCAGACTGATTATCTAAATCAAAACTCATTCGATGTTTGTACGCTCCGTTACGCCTATCCCTAAATACTCACGACTCAAACCCAGACAATTTATTATTCGGCATATTACTAAAACCATTGCGAATGGGATCTAGATCTATGATCTAGAAACAACTGAGCCAAAGCTATAAAAACGAATTTCTCGGAACTGATCGAGTTCGTGGTTCGTGCTTTTATATCTTGTTGATAAATTTATCAAACTGTTTAATTTATAGTTTATTCTCCTTTCCATCTTACATTAGATACTTGCCTTAATCCCTAACTTTTTGACATTTTAATGGTCATTGAAATTTAATTTTAGATATGGCCCACGATACCAGTGATTGTTCTATTTATACATTTTTGGAAGATTTGGGGACTCACCTTACGAAAAATAATCTAAAATCACTTAAATTTTTATTAAAGGATCGTAAAGTACCAGGTAAGAAGGTTTTAAAAGTTTAAATTTATGTTTTAGTTTTTAGAAATTTTATAACTTTTTAAATATAACGTTGACCCTTTTGGCTGCTAAATAAAATTAAAAGAAAAAGAAACAGTAGAAAATCAAAAATAAACAAACTTTCGAGAAACTGCAATACTGACAATGCCATGATGTCTAATATGTGCATAGAGGCCAATTAACAGTTTTTTACTCTTTGCCAATTTTACAAGATTATAAACATATAACGAAATATAAATAGTTTTATGTAGGTATCGCCTCTATTGGCAATGAGATCTATCTTACAATCAGTTAAATAAATTAATAAATTAAATAAAAGTAAAAAAAAAAATAAAAAAATATAATATATATATATATATATATATATTTGTTATATATATTTGTTATATATATTTGTTATATATATATATATATATATATATATATATATATATATATATATATATATATATATATTTGTTATATATATTTGTTATATATATCTATTTTATATATACATATATATTTTTTTTATATATATATGGATATATATATTTGTATATATATATTATATATATATATATATATATATATATATATATATATATATATATATATCTATTTATATATATATATATATTTATTATATATATCTATTTTATATATACATATATATTTTTTTTTATATATATACATGGATATATATATATTTGTATATATATATATATATATATATATATATATATATATATATATATATATATATATATATATATATATATATATATATATATATATATTATGTTTATTTAATAACAGTTAAATAAATTGAAAAATTTTAAAAAAAAAATTTTTATGTGGTTAAAAGAAGCTTATTCTATTTTAAATACCATAATGATAAAAACTTTTTTTTTACTACATATAACAAGGAAACATTCCTATACTGGAAAGCTTCTTTGTTTTTTTGGCTTTGTTTTTATGCAGTTTTCTATCAGACTTTTTTTACTAAATCTGATTGTACAATGGTCTGATGATACCAGATACTTGTACAATGCTCTGATGCTATCAGACCATCGTACAATTGCACAAATGCAAGTCATCATACTTTCACCAACATATTAAAATTGGTTGAAATTTATTTGCTCTTTATTCTGCTCACCTTTTTCTTAATCCTGATTCTATTCTCTTCCTCTATAATTTTTTGATTCCATTCTATAAATCTCTTATTAATCTTTTTATGGAGTAATGTTGATATAATTGAGTAGTTTTTTTTCTCTTTACAAATACTATCAAGTATGCAGTGGCAAAGTTGTACTCAAATTGTTTCTCTATTTATTTTTATGAACAAAAATCTGCAAATCTCAAGCACCGTTACTATTATTATCAGATTCAATCTGATAACAGTAATGGTGCATTTAGATTAATAATAGTAATGGTAACTTTAGATTCAATCTTTGGCATTTAGTTATACTAATTTTGATATAATTGTTTATTATAAAAAAAAGTAATACATGTATAATGTAGAAGTAATAAATTTGCTTCATTTTTAGCAATCAAAATAACTAGAGTAAGTTTTAATTAAGTGTAGGTGCTTAGTTAAAACTAATGAAACTTAAAAGTTTTTTTATTTAGAAAAATATTTTTAACAAATTGATTTTAAATTGAAAGAATAAAAATTTTTTATTCTTTCAATTTAAAATTTGGAAGAATAAAAATTTTAAATATGACTTTTGATTTTTTTTTAACCAGGGTAGCTAAAGTTGATATTTTTGTTACCAAGCCTAAATTTTTTGTGGTTTTAAATAGTTTGATCTTATTAAAATAAATCAGAAAAAGATTTAATATCATCTAAATAAAGATTTAGTTTTGCTACTAATCAAATCGGATATTGATCAACTCAAGTATGCAATAGCGGTGTAGTTGTAGAGCACTTGCTTCATAAGTGAGAAGTTCTGAGTTCAATCCCCACCATATTTCTGATAATACTTTGATTTTGAAAATTCTTAAAAAAAACAAAGGACTAAGGTTTTTAAAAATTGATCCCCATGGCATCTGTTACCAAAGATAGTATTATTTTTTTCCTAATTTTTTTTTATACGCATCAGTTAAAGAGTGTATATTAATAAAAATCTAAGTAAATTAATGTCCATTTATTTATAATCCAAAATGATCTCAAAAATCTGGTAAATTATGAAATAAAAACTTATGTGTGTTTTTCCATTTGTTTTTTAATTATAACAATTGACATTAATTATATTCAATAGAAGTTAGATATTATAATAGGATAGTTATTTTATTATATCTAATTTCTTTAAAAATGTTACTAAAGAAGTTTACTTCTTTATATAAGAAGTATAAGAATATATATAAAGAAGTTTACTTCTTTAGTAACATTTTTAAAGAAATTAGATATAATAAAATAACTATCCTATTATAATATCTAACATCTATTGAATATAATTAATGTCAATTGTTATAATTAAAAAACACTTATACGCTTGTAGAAAATTAGTGCTAGAACACTTGGCTCACAATCAAAAAGTTTAAGGTTTTCAGCGCAGCTTCTTATTTTACAAAATAGTGGTCTTGTTTAACAAAGTGCATGTTTAGGAGTTTAGGATCAAAAGAAAATTTCAAAGAAAATGAAAAAAAGAAAAAAGATATAAGCATAGCTTCTTCAACTCTAGTGAAAGACCCCCTCTGGAGTTGTGGGGAGGTATATAACCAAATTAAATTTTCACAATTTTAAAATCAAATTTAAATTTACATAAATTTTTATATATAAAATGTATGACAATGAATATTTATGAATTTAATGAATATTTATGAATTTAATGAATATTTATGAATTTAATGAATATTTATGAATTTAATGAATAGATTACTATTAATAGTGATTGCAGTATCAAATGCAATCACTTAATGCAAGGTATTTTGATAAATTTAAACAAAAAAATATTTCAAATTTGAATTATGCTAATGGTCATGTACAAAATCTTAATCATTGGTTGTGCCATTGATGATAAACAAAATCATAAAAGTTTATTTTATTTTTTTACTTTCTTTATTGTTAGTTCACTCTCAGTGAATTAACAATAAAGTCAGGAAAACATGATAATGGGAGAGATTTCCATAGCATTAGAATGTGGTGCAAAAAAGCTAAATGAATAAAAGTTTTAGAGTATAAAGGAACAGATACAGTAATACATATATACTTAAGTTTAGAAAAAAAGTTTTTAATAGAACTTAAAGTTTCATGCCTATCGGCAATCATCAGCCATGAAGTACAAAATCAAAAATATAAAAAACTGTTTAAAAATTACAAACTATGGTAGATTTTTCTGATGTTATTGTGCAAAAAATGGAAAACTAATCTCCACTAACAAATAATGAAAGGAGAAATTTATTTTGTGGCTACATTTAGAAACTAATTCTCCTCTTTTGTTTAGCAGTTTGCAGAGGCTGCCTTTGAACTTTGGAGGCCCTGGGGAAGATCAAAATGTGAGGCCCCCCTGAAATGAAAAATTTTTTTTTTAAACTATCTTTATTAAATTATTATTATAGTCATGACTTCATTGAAACTTGACTTAACGAGCTTTAATATTAGCAAATGTTTCAACTAATGCACTAATATCTATGTTCTTTAACTCGTCAATTTCAATTGATATCTCAGCTAAGCCTGTAAGTCTGCACTGTGCCATATTTGATCTGAAGTAGGTTTTAATTAATTTAAGTTTTGAGAAACTTCTTTCTGCGGGAGCAACAGTTAGTGACAATGTCAATAAAGTTCATAATGCTATAACTATAAATATATATAAAGATTGTTTGTAGTGATAAAATAAACTTGATCAGTGCCTTAGGGAGCAATTTTCCTAGAACCATACTGGATATTGCTTTGATTTCATCAAATAATTGATTTGAAATCACATCTGAATGTTCATCTTCAGTTATGGCAACCTCTAAATCCTTGCTATGTTTCTTAAGTGCTTCAGTATTTTGGGTGACTTCTGCAATTTTATATAAGAATCCAAAAAGCTCAGAAAATTCTTTCAGTTGATTAAATCGACTTGTCAAAGATAATAGCACTTGATCTACCAGTACATTAAAAACTTCCACCACATACTGTGTTTCTGGATTTAAAATTGATTCATCTGCAGATTCATAGGAAAAAAGAGTTTTTTTCTTTCGGGGACAAACTGTGTTTTCAGCTTCAAACTAAGGACTTACTTCTAATTCTTCTGCAATTTCCATAGCAAAAAGTTTGGCATCCTTAATGTTGTCCTATTTACATCAACAAATCCAATAAAATGCTCTTCAACTGCAAATAACTTGCAGTTGTAAAATCTACGAACTAGAGTTAATTGTTCTTGATGAGTTACGTCTGTAGTGCAATCCATAATTATTGAATAATATTTTGCATTTCTTTATCTCTAAACCCAAAAGTTGAATAATTTGGTTTTGAATGCTTTTGCCAAGACAGTGATCACTTACTTCGTGTGATTTAATTTTTCTTAGATGCTTTTGAAGTATTGGATCAAATTCTGAAATTATTTCAATCAAGCCCAGAAAATTTCCATTGCCTTAAGAAAATAATTTATCAGTGTGTCCTTGGAATGCTAAATTGTGAGAGGCAAGAAATTTTATAACTGAAATTATTCTCTTCAAAATGTTTTGCCAATACTCCACTTCTAATTTGAATTTTTTTTAAAGTTGCATTCATTGACAGCCTCATTTTTCTTCATTCTTGCAGCCAAATCCATCCACTTTATAAAGCATTCCTCGTGGTTTACGGACTTCTGATGGTCCTTGAGATCTGATGTTAAATGTTTCCAATCAGAATATTCATTTTCAGTTAATTTTGTGCTCTTTTTTCTGATAGAAAATATTTTGCAAGAAAAACAAAATATGCTGTTTGAATGCTTGGAATAAACTAACCATTTTCTTTCATAGGTTTCCCCATTTGGAAAATGCCCTTTATAATAGATCACAGAGAATTTTCATCATGGTCATCTTTTGGAAAATCTTCCTCCTTCAGTTTTATAGACCTTGTTGAACCAGAATTTCTCTAAAAGAGCAGGATCCTCAATTCTGAAATGCAACAATTAAGGAAATTAGAATTGGATCTTTCATAAGAGAAGAAAGATTTATACGGTAGAGTCTCGACTATCCGACTAATACAGGAGCAAGGGGTGTCGGATAAGAGAAAAAATTGTCGGATAACAAGGATATGGAGAATGGAAAAAAAAAAAATTTATATGCATTAGTTGGTTACAGTTCTTAATGTGATTGTGCGTATTTATATTATTTAAATAATACAATACAAGGCAAAAATATGCAAAATATCAATAGAAACTATGAAAAGGAAAGGTAAATTAACAAATAAAAAAAAAAGGGAAAACAAAATTCTTTTCGGATAACCGAGTGACGGATAACAGGGATTGTACTGTTTTCATATAAAAATAATTTCCTACTTACTGTGATGTTGATGGAAACGTAATATTTTCTTCAACAAGATTATTTTCTGGAACATAGAGGGGCTGTTGATCATCTTCAGGGTTGAGGGCCATAAATCCCATTATCATCTTCTTCAAGCTGTATTGGAACTGGATTGTCTTCTCCATGATGATGAGGTAGTGTATGTGGATCTTCTTCAAGCTGTATTGGACCTGGATCATCTTCTCCATGATGATGAGGTAGGGTATCTGGATCATCTTCAAGTGCAGGAAGATTGTCAAGATCATCTTGAGGTTGTGGATCTTCAAGATGAGGGGTATCATCAGGATGAGGACGGTGTGCAACTTTAGAAGTAGCGATCTCTTAAGTATTTGCATCACTCAGTGGCTTAAGGTGACGCGAAATTGAATTCTTCTCAGTGGCGAGGTATTTTTCTTCCTATAGTTTTCTTTTTCTCTTATTATGACCAGATTCAAACTTTCTCCCAGTCATAATTACTCTCTGATAAGTTTTAATGTAGCAAGCAATTTCCTTCTGCGCCAACAAAGATGGAGAAACAAAACAGAACTGACTGAATGAAAGTTAAAAAGCCAAAGTACTTTGGAAAAACGAGTATATCCAGAGTTATAGTATATTTATTCCGGTTGGTATGCTTTTTTTATTCAAATTGTTCAAATGTTCAAAGTTCGCAAATCCAAAGAAAAAGATTTGACAGACATGTAAAAATATTGATATTTTTATTGAAAAATATATATTAAAATTTTAAAATTCTGAGGCCCTAAAAATTCTGAGGCCCTGGCAAAATCCGGAATTTTACATCACCATATAAAATATTTTTGGTGGACAATCTAACTTGATATTTTTTGGAAGATAATTTATTATGCTAGGTGGATGGTTAGAATCAGCATGTACACAATTTAGCTTATTATAAGGCTTGCAGTATGATTAGAATGAATTTTGAGTAAGATTAATAGTTAAATATAATAATCAACGTAGTTAACAATTTTAACATTGCAGTTGATAGAGATATTGAGGTTGTTAACAGCAATTTACAAATACTTTAAAAGCCTTTGCTTTTAATGTGCTATAATTATTAAGATCTTATTTGTTACAGGAGCTTAAAAACTGTTGATATTATGAAAGTATTTTAAAGTATCCCATTGCAGTTTAATTTAATTTTAAACCATACTAAAAATTATTTAAACTAATTAACAAAAATTATTAATAGAATCTAAATTCAGTATTTAAAAAAGATTGTATTTCTTTATAATTTATTTCTTAAAACAATTTTATACTTAACATAATCTTTTGTTTGTTCATCAGAATTATTTTTTTATCTTAATTGTTTTATATTTAATGTAGTATTTTTAATAAAGTTTATAAACAATTTATAGGTTAGATTTATCTGTTGCCAATAAGATACTTGTAAATGCAATTCATGTTGATAATTGTATTACGCCAAAAGAACTTTACACAATATTGAATTTATAAGAAACAAAAAATACATGTGTGAAAAGAATTCTCGTAATAAAATTTGGCATAAAGTTTAAAAAAGTTTGGCATGCTGATATTCTCCATAAACTTTCTTCTTACAGTATATCAGGTAACATTTAAGATTATTGAATCCTTTCTTACCAATCGTAGTATAAAAGTTGTCCTTGATGGACAGCACTCTTCTTTAAATACTGTAACTTCAGGGGTTCCTCAAAATTAGCATCTGCTAAGGTTGTATCCCTTTATCGTGCTTGCTGCTTTCTTACTCAGGATTCTATTCTTTATCTCTATAAATCTCAAATCCACCCTTGTATGGAACACTGTTGCCATAACTGGAGTGGATCTTCCAACGATGCCCTTCCTCTTTTAGACAAGATACAAAAACGTATTTTAAACATAGTTGGACCTGCTCTTGCAACCAACCTCCAACTATTATCACATCATCATAATGTTGCTTCTTTTCCTCTTTTCTATAAATACTATAATGGACACTGCTCTAAAGAGCTAGCATCTCTTCTGTCATCATCCTTTTACTGTGACTGTTCCTAAGTGCTCCAAAAATTCTTTTTTGTCTAGTTTTTTTCCTTGAACGTCTGTTCTTTGGAAATCACTCCATCAATCTTGTTTTCCTGATTTATATAATTTGCAATCTTTAAAGTTGTCTGTCAATTGTTATCTTGCTCTATAAACTTCATCTTTTCTCTTTCAGTAACTTCCAACTCTAATAGGGGTTGCTTGCAGCCTTGTTAAAAGTGAAGATGTTGAAAAAAAAATTCCCATTTTATAAGAAAAAAATATTTTAATTTTCTTTTGCCTAATATGCTTATTTTGCTTATAATCTATGATAATTATGATGGAGAGACTTATATTTTGAATCAGATGATTAGAAAAAAACTTCTTTAATTAATATTGTGAAACTATTTTATATTCATTTGAAACTAAATTTTAGGTTCAACATTTTACTATTTTTTTACATTCCTTCAAAACTCAATATAAATTTTTAAAATCATATTTAATTTTCTAGTCTTCTAAAATTAAATTTTTTTATAAAACAATTTGTTTCTTTAAATTTTCATTTGCGGTTAAATGTTTTTTTTTTACAACCTAATATTTTCTAAATAAATGTCACATAAACAATGTTAAAAAAAAATTTCTACCTAAATGTATGCTTTCAACGTCTGCATTTTACAAAAAATTTTTCAATCAACTGAACACTTGAAATTTATAAAAAAGCCAACTGCGCAACGCTTCCTAACAAGGCCTGCCAATGTATTTTTTTGACGAATTTAGTTCTATTACTTTATCTCTAAATCCTTAAATAAAAAATGTAAAATAAAAATAAAATATTATTTTTGTTTAAACGAACTAGAACTGCTGATAATAGTCAATAGTCGCCCTTTTTCGGGTGACTTAATTGCATCAAAGGAATAAATTGCATCAAAGGAATAGTCGCCCTACACAAAATTTGGCTGTCTGGTACCACTAGGCAACCACAAATGTACACCTTTGATAATTATATAGATATATAAATAAATATATATATAAAATAAATATTCATATATATATATATATATATATATATATATATATATACATCTTAAAGTTCATTTTATTTGCTTTTCATATATATCATCATTAACTATTTTGAACTATCGGAGTTTACTAAATTATGGCAAAACTAGTTTAATTGCACAAAAAAAAATGTAGAAATGTTGTTATGTAATAATGTTGTTCAATCTTACTTAGATTCCAGTTTTTGAAAAGTATAAAAATATTTGTTTATTTTCTCGACATTTAACACAATCATATTTTGTCTATAACTGAATTGATAAAAAAATTTGTGTTTTATTTTGAGAATAGGTATTAACAGATTATAACAATTATTTTGTGAATAGGTATTAACAATTAATAACAATTATTTTGTGAATAGGTATTAACAGATTATAACAGTTATTTTGTGAATAGGTATTAACAGATTATTTTTTATTTTTAAAAAGTCAGTAAGTAATAAACTAAAAACTTTAAATATTCAAAGAAAAATAAACTGAGCAAAGAAAAATAAGCTAAAAAAATTACTAATTTTTTTAACAAAATGATTGAAAAAGGCTTGTAATATTAAAATGTGTTAATAATACTTGTGTTATTTAAACAACTTTGTAAAGATTTTTAATAATTTAAACAACTTTGTAAATATTTTAAACAACATTTTGTACGTATTTTTAATATTTACAAAGAATTTCATTTGTATTATAATAAAATAAAAAGGTGAAACAAAAGCTTTATAGGTTTAAACAGATAATTCTTGTGAAAAAGTAAAATTTGGTTATTGAAAAATAAATAATAACATTCACCCAAAAATTTAGAGTCAATGAGGTTAAACCTAAGCATTACATTAAAACCTAACCATTATTTTAAGCGTACATGCCATTTTAAGCGTACATGCCTAATGAATCATTCTGTCAAGTGATAAGATCAATCGTTATATAGAAACTAAAGAATTAAATTCTTAAGAGTCAAGTTAAAGTTAATAGTTAAGTTTTTTAAAGCAATATTTTATTATATCTAATACCTGAACAGATGTAGCTTATAAAACTAAGTAAATAAATATTTACATACTCTCGATTAGAGTATGTACTCTTCGATTAGATTAATTTTTTTTTCACATTTTATCCATTTATGTCATAATAAAACAATAGATAATTTTTTTTTCTGTAGCTAAATATCTTGATTATTTTGATATTTTGATATTTAGAAATTCAAACTTTATTATTTTATTTGTAAATAATTAGTATATTTTGTTTGCAATTAAAGCTTTTGTCACAATGCTGAGTGGTTTTTAAAACAATAACTACCTCATCAAAATACTGTTTAAAAATATCTATAGAGTTATTTAAATTTATTTTAAAAATATTAATGAAAAAAAAGTTTTTATTGTAACGTAAATAGCGTAGTACAACATAGAATCGCATAAAAAAATTTAAGAAGGAAGTTTATTGCGAAAGAAATTAAATTTTCCATATTTGTCATTTCAAGTTGTACACGCAAAACTGGATCAATTGCAGAAGATGTATGATAAATGTGTAAAACAAAGAAAATACAATTCATTAAATGAAGTTTTTGATATTACAAAAAAGATGGTGAAAGGCTCTGCAGTGAGGACAAAAGATTATATCAACTTCAGATTGAAAGCAAAGGAAAGGTCGGTATGCAACTGGGATGGCTGCTAGTTCAAAAACTGTCCATCCATCCAAAAGAAGAAAAATGACCTTGAAGCCTACTTCAACAACAGTAACAACAACAGCAACAATGTCAACTTCCAAATCTGAGTCTGAGGCAGAATATCAAAGCTCTGAAGATTCAGAAGAACGGTCTACAAGTACCAGCAAAAACTTCAGCAAAACTGCAACCTAATTAGTAACACTTCAAAGTTATCAACTAGTAAAGCCACAACCATTTTTCAACTGTTATCTCAAGAAACATTAAAAGTCTGATATATTCAGATCAACTATTAAAAAAGCTGCTAAACTTAAAGAATAAATGAAGAAAGCACTATATTTAGAAAGCTGGTCATTGCACTTTGATGGTAAACATATTAGTCACTAAAAATATCAAGTGTTAGTGTTGAAGAATAAACAAAGAAAAGTTAAGTTATAAGCACTAGATATACCAGGCGGAAAAGCAGATACTGTTGTTAAAAGTATAACAACTTTTCTTGATGAATACAATTTATGGAAGAGTATGAAGATGATTGTAGTGGACGCTATGAGTGTAAACACTGGAAGAAGGAATGTGATTGTCAGTCAGTTACAAAGGCATTTTACTAAAAAGAAACTGGAAGAACCACAGTTTATTGGTTGACAACATCATGTTCTTGACTGAGTTTTTTGCATACTAATGAATTTATCTTGGAACTTTCAAAAAACTATAAACAGCTCAGGAAAAATTTAAAAAATAATAAGGAAGTGATTATTAAAACAGAAGTATTGCATAATAAGAAATTTCATTTAACTCGGGTATTCAGCTTTTTTAAACAATACAGTGTATTCTTTAGTGTAATTTCTATAGTGTAATTTCAGAAATTAAATAATGTAAAATGGAATTCCTGAACAATACAAGCTTTTTTGGCATTTATTCTTCTATCAGAGAGAAAAGACTCACTTGTCAACATTTGTAGATTCATCTCTTACAGATGGGCAGACCATTGGTTTACTGACCAAATGTACAATGCAAATGAACCATAAAGACTGGAAATTTCCAGAACAAATCAGTGTGCAGAACAAACAATCAAGTGTCTTCTGTAAAAAGCAAGAGAATCTGTAGATTAGATTTATTTTGACTAAAAAAGCATAAGAGTTGTATATTACCCTTTAGTTAAACTGAATAATAAACATCATTTTTTCAATATATACAGTAGCTTTTTATATTTGTAGAATTGTTATTCAAGTTTGTAATTTTATATTTATTTATGTTTTATAGTGTTGGGATGTAATAATAAACTCTCAAATGCTTCAAAACTACAGGATAACTATACAATTAAAAAAGTTAAAATTAAAAAATAACGATCATAAAATTTTGGTTTGTGGGTGACCTTTTCAATTAAAAAATCAATTTTTCTTTTTCATTACTTGTGTACAAATATTCATCAATTTATGACCCAGCAGCATGGGTTCACATATATATAATTTACCAATATCAGCGGTGTATCCAAGTTGATTTTAATACTGGTATGGATCCCCGAGTTTTTGCCTAAACTTAATTTAAAACAACCAAAGCAAACAATTCTTATTATTTATTATCTTTTACTGTTATGTATAAAATTTATGATAACTACAAAATTGTTATTAATGTCATTTATAAAAAGCAACATTTGCAATGTTTAGAAAAAGCAACGACTTTTAAAACAGGTTATAAATGTATTTTAAGTCAATCAGAATGCTTAATTTGAATTCAAGTGGATGAAATATGGAATATGCTACAATTGGATGAAAATGTAAAGCGCATGCTTTGATTGGATTAAAATATGAAACGCTAAGCATGTTATATTTTTATAATTCCCTTAATAAAAACATTCGTTTTAAAAAACACATTATATGAGTTTCTCCTCTGTTTAAATTTTCATAACTATATTTTACAATGCACTTAAAACTTTCTCATTTTAAATAATAGTAAAGTTGCAATTAAAATGTAAATAAAGGTTTTAAATAATAATCAAATAAATAAAAAATTTTTAAATGTAATAACATTATAATAATAGAGCCAGAAAATTTGATTTAAAAAAAATAGAAGAACAACAAAAAAAATTATCAACTTTTGAATGAATTAATGCTCTTGCTATGCAATAAAATGCTATATAATAAATCTTTTAAGACTATTTAAAAGAAATATAAATATTGTTTATATAATTATATATAAATATTATATATAAACTATTAATATGAATATATTGTTTAATAAATGTTATAGTTATATTGCTTCTCTCGAAAGTACCAACAATAATGGGTACTAATGGGAGAAGCAATAAGGAAATGAATTTAATTCTTATAAAGCTTATAAATAAAAATTAGCTGCGAATCGATGTTGACAAAAAAGCCGCCAATGTAATATTAATGAATATTTTGATTAATTATTTGTATTTTTATTTTGAAAAACGTAATTTAATGCAATTTGCACAATTGCTAAATATATTAGTAGAAAATCACTTAAAAAATTTTTTTTTTCATTTTACACTGTATTTCATCAATAAAGACTCATCAGAAATGAATGATCAAATTAATAAAACTTCAGTTTATACCAAAAATTACCAAAAATTAAATTACAGGAAGTCACAAATGTCTTAACTACTGTAAATTTTCACACATTTGTGGAATTTGCTGACACTATTATAAAAAGAATTCTTTAGAAATGATTACTTATGCTCTTTTTAAAAATGTTATTTTAAGAAGGGAATTTAATGTAGGTATTATTTGAGCTCATTTATTTTTAAAGTTTTTTAGTAGAAACTTATTTTCATGCCTACATTTAGAAGTTAGTTCAAATTTTTTGTTTAATAAGCGTTCTTGGTTTGCATGTGTAATTATTTTAACTTTTTCTTGTAGGCATAGTATGCATTTTTTGGAAATATTGTCATATCTAGACGCTGTTTTAAGGATGGACCAATTCAGTATAAAATTATCAATATATTTATCTTTTAATTTCCATATATATTTTGACAGCATGGTGTCTTTTGAATACTTTTTCTACTTAAAAGATTGCTTATGATTGGCAAAACGTTTTTTCCAATCACCCTCTGTTATGCCAATATATTGTTTATCAGGTACATTCTTAGAGGAAACAACACATTAATATACCACAACATTTATATACCATAACATTTATATACCACTTTTTTTGATAAACAACTTCTACTCATTGGACAATTGTTTTTTTGTTTAAAATTACAATTTTCTGTAGTTTTTTCATTTAGGATTTCTTTTTTTTTAACAAAGCATTAATTAAAAGCAATTGCGACCTTTTATAATTCTTTCCATATTTTTTGTGCAACTTTAGCTAACTTTATTTGTATTTCGATTAAAAATTTTATGTAATTTATTACATAAAATTTTTAATCGAAAATTGGGCTATTAAAAATTTTATGTAATAAATTACATAAAATTGGGCAGGAAATGCTTATCGACCAATTTTAAAAACATTTTTCCTATGTTAGTGGAAACATTTTTGCTATATGGGGGGTTGAACCAAATTACATTTCTAATTCTATTTCGCTTTTTTGTATTTTTTTTTTCAGAGTCAAATTTTAGTTCAAAATTTTCAAAACCACTTTTTTTTAGGGCATCTTCAAATATTCGTTTAGAGGAATTGAATACATTTTCATTAATGGAGTTTTGGTTTAGCCTGTTACTAATTGAAATCGGGATTTGTTTTAGATTTTGGGGTGGATGATTTGAGTTAAAATTAATATACAATAATTTATCGTTTGGTTTTTTGAAAGGCTTATATGAATTTTCAGAGAGGTTAAATGTGACATCAATTCACAATTTTTAAATTTATGTTTATTTTGATTTGAAAGCCAATATTTTTAAAAATTTTTATATTTTCTTTTCTAATTTTATAGAGCTGTGGACCAGATTTTTTAAGTATTACTATTAAACCATTGTCGCAATAAAGGCCTAAATCTTTATATTGATTATTTTACTTAATAAATCTAAAATATATAGTCCAACAAATTCACAAATTTCTGCTCTGTCATAACTGCCCCTTGTGACATCAAAGCAGTCATGTGTGTTTTTCTTTTTCCAAGTTTCCTTATTAAAATAAAGTAAGGTTTTTCTACAATGTTTTATTATACGGATTGTTACATCAGGAATAACTGTGTGGCTTTTTGCAAATTCAATTGTCTTATCTAAAATATCTGTGGTTATTGAGGGGTAAAAATCAATAATGTCAAATTGAATAAATGTACAGTCATTTTTATTTTTGATTATGGAGAACCAATTTATAACATCAGTTCTCACTTTTTGAGGGAACCAATAACCTACAAGGAAGTTTGTTTTGTAAATTTGGTTTATGATCTTTTAGTGTTAAGAAGGCTTGGGCAGAAGCAGTTGGTTTGATTTTGTTATCAAGGTTTATTTTTTTAGCAATACTTTGCGCTTGTAAATTGATTGTGTTTTCGAAATTTTTAGGCGCTTTCTCGTAAGAACTAGTAATATTGTTGCGTAAAATTTTTTCTTAGAGGAAACAACACATTTATATACCACAACATTTATATACCATAACATTTATATACCACTTTTTTTGATAAACAACTTCTACTCATTGGACAATTGTTTTTTTGTTTAAAATTACAATTTTCTGTAGTTTTTTCATTTAGGATTTCTTTTTTTTTAACAAAGCATTAATTAAAAGCAATTGCGACCTTTTATAATTCTTTCCATATTTTTTGTGCAACTTTAGCTAACTTTATTTGTATTTCGATTAAAAATTTTATGTAATTTATTACATAAAATTTTTAATCGAAAATTGGGCTATTAAAAATTTTATGTAATAAATTACATAAAATTGGGCGGGAAATGCTTATCGACCAATTTTAAAAACATTTTTCCTATGTTAGTGGAAACATTTTTGCTATATGGGGGGTTGAACCAAATTAAATTGTTTTTCTTTTTCCAAGTTTCCTTATTAAAATAAAGTAAGGTTTTTCTACAATGTTTTATTATACGGATTGTTACATCAGGAATAACTGTGTGGCTTTTTGCAAATTCAATTGTCTTATCTAAAATATCTGTGGTTATTGAGGGGTAAAAATCAATAATGTCAAATTGAATAAATGTACAGTCATTTTTATTTTTGATTATGGAGAACCAATTTATAACATCAGTTCTCACTTTTTGAGGGAACCAATAACCTACAAGGAAGTTTGTTTTGTAAATTTGGTTTATGGTCTTTTAGTGTTAAGAAGGCTTGGGCAGAAGCAGTTGGTTTGATTTTGTTATCAAGGTTTATTTTTTTAGCAATACTTTGCGCTTGTAAATTGATTGTGTTTTCGAAATTTTTAGGCGCTTTCTCATAAGAACTAGTAATATTGTTGTAATTTTTTCATAGTTTTCTGTTGTGAGTTGGTAAATGTTGTTTGTTTTATCAGCAAAAACCAAAATATTAGGGTTTGATTTAATATTTTTAACATCTAACTTTGATTCTGTTTAAAATTCCTTTTTTATAGGGCGAGACTTTATTGTTTTAATTAAATGCATTAGTTCATTTTCAAAGTTTTCCAAATCGGGTATAAAAGGTGGGGTAATTTTGGTTATTATTAAATACAGCATCTGTTAACTTAACATCTATAACTTTTTTTTATCTAGTATAGGTATATTTTTCAACAAGGAATTAAAATTATTCATTTCTGATCATTCATTTCTGATGAGTATTTATTGATGAAACACAGTCTACAATGAAAAAAATTTTTTGTTAAATGATTTTCTACTAATATATAATTGCTTTGTTCTTTTTAAAACATTGAGCACTCTCTTTTGAAGAATATATTTTAAAGTTGTTTAAATATATATATATATATATATATATATATATATATATATATATATATATATATATATATATATATATATATATATATATATATATATATATATATATATATATATATATTATACAAAATATATTATTTTAAAATCAAAAAAATATATATTGTCTAATCTTTAATTTGATTTAAAATAAAAAACATGACTATAAAAAAATACTGCAATTAAAATATTAAAGTTGTTATTAATAATTTTACTTTAAATTCAACAACATTGACACCATCCAATCACAATTTATTGCCCTTTTAATATATTTTTTTTTTACATTTCTGTAATTAATGACAATTAGTTTAGTTTTTGCATGTAAAATTAGATTAATATTATATAATAAATAATATTTATAAAAATGTTTTATTCATAATTAAAATGGTAATAAAATGATGAAAAAGCTTTAAACTTGTTTTTTGTTGTTGTTATAAATAAAGTTTATTAAGTTATAAAGTTTTATTTCTGTTTGTTAACTTTTTTAAGCTGTTTTGTTATTACTATTTTAATTGTATTTATTGGCTTTGATGAATTAATTTTATAGATGGTTTACGTGAAGGAATTAAAGATGCAGAATCTTATTTTGAAATTCTTTTGAATAGGAACATAATCGGTGAAAATAATTTAAGCTATCTTGTTGTAAGTTTTAAAACCATTAAAAGAAACGATCTTGCCAAAATGGTTGATGAATTTGCAAAGAAAAATGTCAAAAAAGAAGAGAATAACAAACCAGGTTAAATATTCGAAATTTAATAATTACTTTACAATTGTTAATAATATTATTTATCATAATTATTATTATGGTTATAATAATTAATATAAATATGTTACAATTAATAAAGCTATATTGTAGCCAGTGTAAGCGTCAAATATGGGTTTGTCAAATATATGTATTATATTTGCTTAAAAAACTTTATAATATTTGTATTGAGTAATTGGTTGAAATGTATTTATAGTTACATAAACAAGGTTGAAATGCTTTTTTTAACAGAGTCTATTTTTTTATTAATTTTTTTTAAATAGAAATATTTTTTAGTTAATGAACTATTTTCTTAAAATTTTTCCTTTTAATTAAGAATAAATGTGTTACTTAAGAGAATGAAAAAAAAAATTAAAAATTCAATTAAAAATAAAGTTAGTTAAAGTTGATCATAAGTTAAAAAAAAATGTTAAAAAAATATAAATTTTTTTCTTTACCTGAAATACTTTAAATTTATTACATTTATATTTGTAATTTGTATTTGAAAACACAGATTATGTATATTTGAATTTGTATTTGAGAATCTAGAAATTTGTAGTTGGAAATCTAACTTACTTGTATTCGACCAAATATATTTGAAATGATTATACTATAAACATTACAAACATAATATACTTAATTTATATCTAAATAATTATTTAGATATAAATTACTAATTCTCTAATTTTTAATATATAATTATAATTATATATTAAAAGTTAGAGTTCCCACAATTATCAATACTGTATTGAACAAAATTTTTTGATACCGAAACCATATGTTATAAAACTGGTTTTTTACAGTTTTTAAAATTATAATATTTTGAACTTAACAAATAAAACAATATGCAAATCTTACTTATTTAAAACAAAAAACCAAAGATTTGCATTATTTCAGACAATTAGTTTTCTAAAAGCTTTCAGTTTAATTCAATAAGTTGTATTCCAATTTTGTATATGAAAGATAAAAAATAGTTATTTTGTTCTGCCATTGCAATATATGTATTGCAACATATGCGTGATTATTTTATATATGCATATGTGTGATTATATTATATATTGATATTTTTGATTTGTAATTAATGTAACTTTATTTGTGGTATATTTGATTATTATTTTTGTATATTATGGAAAATCATACTATTTGGCTAATGACGCAGAATGTACCCTTTTCAGGTCTCAATAAATACAAAGATTCAAATGCATCTGGTATGATAACCCCATGAGAACCATCCATAATATAGTTATCAAAAATATCTAACTAGATAAAACAACTTTTGCGTAAGTTTTGAAAAAGCAAATGAAAGTAGACGAATTCTTTAAATGCGATACTTTGGCTTAGTTGTTGGTAAAATGTTCTACTAAAGATGTCTTTAGGAACAATTACAAATTCTGATGCTATACACATGTTTATTCCAAAGCAGGATTTCCTATTGCTAAAAAGTCTAGCCAAGAGCTGTTTGTTAAAATTTCTGTTTGTTTTGTGTTTTTTGAGTTTTCTAAAAAACAAGTTCCTGTCTGTTTCTGTTAAAAGTTCAGCATAAAAGTTGATTAATTGTCATCATCATTAAAGTTGATTAATTGCCATCATCATTAAAAGGTATAATAATGAAACTCTGCACAATAAAATTGCATATAAATTGAGTTTTGTTAAATTTGATGGTTTCTTTGATGTTTTTACAACCAAAGAATCAATAAAACAATTGGTAGAGTTTGAGTTCTACTCAAAATATATCTACTCACAATGGCACTGCAATAATGCAAAAACATAGGCAGATAATTACTATAGAGAGTCAACTGTGCCACTTTGCATATTCTGGTAGGAAATCAGTAAAAGAATATGCTAGTGAAAGCAATCAAGTAGACCACTCCAATGACAATAATGATTTAGAATTGGATTGTAATTAAAATTAAGATCCTCACAAGAGTTGAGTTGCAGCATATTTTAAATATCATGTACGTTGATGATGACTTGAAATATTCACCAGCTATGATTCAATATGCCAAAAGTATATTTAAATGAAGTATTAACAAATATAGCCCAATATGAAATGAAGTATTAACAATATAGCCCATGTCAACATTCAACAAAAGACTGTTTTCTGTTTGCTGGTAACTTTTCCACTAAGCTTTGAAGCCAAATTTTTTCTTTCTTTACTTCCAACAAGGCTGCAAGCAACCACTATTAGAGTTGGAAGTTACTGGAGGAGAAAAGATAAAATTTATAGAGCGAGACAACGATTAAAAGACAACTTAAAAGATTGCAGATTATATAAATCAAGAAAACAACATGAAGGAAGCAAATTCCAATGTTTGAGTAAAAAAACTAGATGAATAAGAATTTTTGGAGCACTTAAGAATAGTCACAGTAAAAGGATGAGATTTAATTAAATGATGAGTAACACAAGAATGAATTTCAGTAGATGCCACAAGAGAGTCTAGCTCTTTTAAGCAGTGCCTATTATAATATATCGTAATGTTGTTTTTCTTTTATATAATATTTATATAAAAGAAAAACAACATTACGATAATGTGGTAATGCTTGGAGGTTGGTTACAAGAGCAGGTCCAACTATGTTTACAATGGATTTTTGCACCTTGTCTGAAAGAGAAAGGACATCATTGGAAGATCCGCCCCAGATATGGCAACAGTATTCCAAGGGTTGAATTAGGCGTTTGCAATTTGCAACACTATTATAGTGTTATTATGCAGTTAGTGACTAGAGTGTTATTACTTTTGTAGTTGTAAGTTTTGTGTTTTGTTTTTATAACTTATTGTTGATAACAAATTTAAGCTAATTTGCTCCATGAAAACGAAGTAGATGGTTTTGCATAAACTTAAATTTTGAAGACCAGATATTTTGCCAGATATTGCAAATCACAATTGCTTAATTCAACCTTTGTATTCCATACAGGATAGATTTGAGATTTATAGGGGTAAAGAATAGAATCCCGAGTAAGAAATTGCAAGCACCATAAAAAGATGCAACATTAGCAGATGTTAATTTTGTAATCAGTTAGATATATGGTTTCCAAGAAAGATCGCAAGTAAGAGTTAATCCTAAAAGATAAAAGGTTAAAAACTCATTGAGTTCATTACCATTCATATATATAGGAAGATCTAAATTATTGCGATTACGATTAGCTGAAAAAATTGAATTTTATCTAAATTAAAGTTCACCGGGCGGCAAGAGCCCCATGAGAATTTAGCAGAATTTAGATCCTTTTTAAGCTCAAATGAGTTTTGAAATAATCTTTTTTAAGCTCAAATGAGTTAAATGCATTTGAATACTGCCTTTGAATACTGAATATATTGAATAATAAAATACTGAATAATTTTTGAATAATACTGTTAAACAATAAATTATGAAATGAAAAAAAAAATGATCTGAAAATGTTTGAGTTATGTTTTATAACGTTTTGGCTAAACTTTTTTGATAATATTTTGCAATACTGGTACCGGTATATTATGGTAAATTGGTGTATACTGGTACCAGTATATACCAATACTGATATATACTGGTATTGAATTATTTTGAATACTTAAAGTTGATTTTAAAATTTTCTGGCTTTTGGATAATCAAAAATTTATTATTTTTGAATATTGCTATTATAAAGCTCTAATCCTTTTATTTTACAGAGGACA
This sequence comes from Hydra vulgaris, assembly GCF_038396675.1. NCBI lineage: Eukaryota > Metazoa > Cnidaria > Hydrozoa > Anthoathecata > Hydridae > Hydra > Hydra vulgaris. The sequence goes on from NC_088921.1 coordinate 36,893,058, forward strand.
TTACTGATGGCAATGTGACTTCCCCTTTCACATTGTTATTGACTGAGGTAGGAGATGAATTGAAGGTTGCAGATCTGAAAAAACTAAAGTTCTTATTAAAAGGAGCTGTACCTGGTAAGTTAAAATAAAGTATTTTTTAAAAGATTTTATGTGGTAAAGCATTTGGTTGAATGATAATAATGATAATGATGATGATAATGATGATGATGATGATGATGATGATGATGATGATGATGATGATGATGATGATGATGATGATGATGATGATGATGATAATGATGATAATGATGATGATGGTGATGATGATGTTGGTGATGATGATGTTGGTGATGATGTTTGTTAAATAGCAAAGTAAAATTTTTGTTTATTGTTTCATAGATGGTTTAATTGAAGAAATTAATGATTATACAACTTACTTTTCAACTCTGAAAAATAGAGATTTAATACATGAAAAAGATTTAACCTATCTTAGTTTATGGTTTCGTTATATTGGAAGAATTGATCTTGAAAAAAGGGTTCACGACTTTGTTAAGAAAAATTCTAAATTAGCAAAAGCAGGTTAGTTTTTTTATTTGCATCTTTTTTATGCTACTGTTACATAATTAGACGCTATTACATTTTTTGTATCTTGATGATAAGATTTCAAACTAAGTTGTGAACTTAACTTGGTTTTTAAAAGTTTGTCATGACAAATTTCAACACAGTTAACTAACCCAGGGTGACCTGGGTTAGTTACCTGTACTTGAATGTGTGTTTAACTGTGTTGGTTACAAAGAGGTTTTTAAAATTTCTCCGAGGTTCTTAAAATTGAAACCACAGATGTCACTTTTCAGGACCTATAAAACTCTAAGAATTTTTCAGGTCTTTAAAAAATCACCCAGAGTGATCTTTGAAGACCTGAAAAATTCTTAGAGTTTTATATTTCTTAAAAAGTGGCACCTGTGGTTGTATTTTAAGAACCTTGGAAAAATTCTCTTTGTCTTCTCAGATCATCATAAAACACTGACCTCTCAAGAAAAAAATTCATTGCAAAGTTAGCATTTGTTAGGGTTACTTTGGTTACTTTGGTTTCAACTCCTCCTTTTTTGTTATCTCATTTACTGTTTTCTTATTCCATTCTCTGACTTTACACTCTTAAATTTATTATTCAAAATACTGTTGTCATTTTTGGACTGGTTCTTTTAACAAAGCTCTCTCTTTTTTATACAAGATCTAATGGTAATTAAAGTTACATTTGGAATTCACTAATTATAGTTGATTATGAGTCATTATAAACATAAATTTGTTAAAATTGCTAAACATTTGCACATCACTGTATATAACATCACAGTACCAAAATAACAATGTAATTAATCTAGTTTCTATTTCTTGAAAGATTTATTTAATTATACAAATTATATTTAAATATTAGGCACTAGAGAACTTTCATAGATTCATCATTTGTGCAATTGTATAAAATTTTTCTATTATAAAATTTCTCTTTTGTTATAAAATTTTATTAAAATGTTAGATCAAGTGTTTTACACAAAATGAGATTGACATAACATAACAAAATTTAAATGGAAATCAAGCATTTTTTATATAATTCATAATATCCATAAATGTTTAAGAAATTATTTAAAAAGTTCAAGAATCCAATTTTCTTTTTATTGAAATGAAACCACCAAACGATCTATAAGGACAGCACATTATTGCAGAAATTAATTCAGTAACATCACATTGAAGCCAATTTCAAACACATTGTCTCCTAGTGTACAGAAACAAAAAAACCTATAAAAGATTATTAAGAAAGATCTCAAGAAAAAGTTTTTGTTTTTTATTTTTAGTTTGTATTTTATTTACATGAGGCATTGTTAATCTCTACACCACCATTCCACGCTATCTAGGACGCTCTAAAATTCTGTGTTGAAAAACATAAAGATCTTATAACCAAAAAATTTACCATCAATTTTATCATAGAATCTGCATTTTTTATTTTGAAAAATAACAATTTTCTATTTAACAACTAACTATATTACCAAATTACAAAGTACAGCCATGGGGACAGATTTTGAAAGAGGCTAAGGATGTTTTCTTTTTCTTCTTCGAGGTAACAATTTCTAAAAATGCTACCAAGATATTTTTTAAAAAAAGTAAAAAGTATTGAACAGTTTTATTTTAGATATGTATGATAATGATTTCAACATACAACCAAAATATTTAGAAGTAAAAGAGTTCAAAACTTCATTTGCAGAATTAAATGATTCAATCAGTTTTAAAATAGACTATGGCAATCAACTTATAAAAGAATATACTATAATATCTATAATATATATATATATATATATATATATATATATATATATATATATATATATATATATATATATATATATATATATATATATATATATATAAAATATCTATAATGAAGTTAATTTTCTAGATATATCTGTCATTCTTAAAAATAACAAATATATCACAACTATCATATTTTATAAAGATACAAATGCTTATAACAATCTAAATTACAATAGCCATCATTCCGATCAGATTAAAAGAAACATTCCATACTATCTTTCAAAAAAGATGTTTTTACAACCAATTATGGCACTGAAAAGCAATGTTAAGAAGAACTAAAATTATGGTTAAGCGATTGCTCTTACCCAAACAATGTAATTGAAAAGACTTTTCACATTATAAAGTTACAAAGACCAGCTCCCCAAAGTAAAACTAAAAAAATTTTTCCTTTATTTACAATATTTTATTGCAATCTAAACTGCCAACCTATTCTAAATAAAACCAAACCTTCCATTCATTACCTACTAATGAAAGAGTTGAAGAAATTTTTTTGAACCTGTAACCTTTAATGGCCTACAAGCAACTACCAAATTTAATGAGACAACTTACTTCTGCCAAATTTCAATCTAAACCATAGTTGAAGAAAACAGGAATGTTTAAGTGTAAAGATATTTGGTGCAAAATTTGAAAGTTATATCTAAAAGAAGTACAAAGCTTTGTAACATTAAATGGAACTTCTTGGAAGATAAAAAGCCATATTACCAGTTATAGCAAAAATATGATCTTTATTATCCAAAGTGTTTAACATGTAATAGTAAATCTATATACACTAATGAATCAAGTAATATAAAGAACTGGGCAAATGGTCCAGAACAAAACTGACAAAATGGTCCAGTAACAAAACTTGACAAAATGGTCCAGTAACAAAACTTGACAAAATGGTCCAGTAACAAAACTGTGGAAACTTTCATCCAGCTTTTTGTTTTTCTAGAATTTAAAAATTAAAAATTATTATCTTATGAAAATCATTATCTTATGAAAATTATTATCTTATGAAAATCATTTACATAAATAAAAACATAATATCTTAATAAAAAAAACACAAAGCAATTGTTACTCTTAACAGAAATTCAATTAACTTTTTAAGAAAAAGAAATTTTATAAAAAAAAATTTTTTGGCTACTGATATAACTATGAAAGTCCTCTAATGCTTATCTAATATTTAAATATAATTTGTATAATTTAATAAATTTTATAAGAATGTTTTTCCAGTAAATAATCTATTGTTTTTAAAGTGAAAAAATAAAGACATTAACAGACTTAATATTTCTGATTATACATTTATTATATTATACATTTACTTAAATAATTTAAAAAATTTAAAGCAACATAAAGATGGGGTGTTCTAGAGTATTTAACCATGAAATTTGTCCTCTTCAGAATTTTAGTAAAGTTTATTTTTTGAATTCTGCATCGAAAATGGATTTGGAATGTTTTCCTTTATTTTTTATTTTATTATTTTTGCATTTTTTAAGTAAAACTTCCAAAAAGAATGCAAAATCAAATCAAGGTCATTTTGGGAAACTTGATCAATAATAAAATAGTGTTATCTTGGGAACTTGTCAACATTTTTGCATATGTTTTTAAAATCAACTATTAAGGTGTGAAACAAAAAGGCACACGGTTCATTGGTTTAATGTGTAACTACTCGTATGATAATTATAATTAAAAACAAATTAGCAAAACATCAATCTATTCTAAATCTTTATTATTTTAAATCTTATTCTAAATCTTTAGCATTCTAAATCTTTATTATTTTATTGGTTAATTGAAAAACACAATATTTTGGAACTGTAATTTTAAAACTGTTATTGAGAGCGTTTTAATTGCTGGTTAATATATTGTATTTAATATAAGTATTTACGTTTTGATCTTAAAATTATTCTGTTGGTTTTTAGGTTTTTTTATTTTTTGTCATTTTAAGCTTCTTAAAATGAATACAATAATAAATAAAGTTTTAAACACTTTTGTTAACGTAACAAAAAAATGGTAAAAATATTTTTTTCTACATTTTCTATTATGTAAACATTTTACTTATGTTATTATACTTTTTTACTTATGTAATTATTTATGTAGTTTTGCTGTATTATTTTAATAGTTGCCAAAATTTTTTAATCTTCAGATAATCGTATTTCTTCTTCTTTAGATAATCGTATTTCTTATATTTTCAATAAGAATCCGTGTGGAACTTGTCTTATAATAAATAACAGATTTTTAAATAATGTTATAACAAAAGATGAAATATTGTTAAACCAACGGGATGGTACAAATAAGGATGTTGAGGAGCTAAAGAAAACATTTTCATGGTTAAATTTTGAAGTTGTCCTACATGAAGATGTTGATGCAAAAAACATGCTAAATATAATTAGGTCACAAGAAAAAGCTATCGATTGTTTTGTTTGTTGTATATTGTCACATGGTTATAAAGATGGAGTGTATTGTAGTGATGGAGAAAAAGTTTCGTTTGAAGAAATGAAAATTTGTATAAATGGGAAGTTGTGTGATTTGTTAATCGAAAAACCGAAACTGTTTTTCATTCAAGCTTGCCAAGATTATGAAAAAATAGATAAACATTTAGATGATGACTTTCATGATAAAGTTAGAATCTCTGAACAAGAGGAAAATGATATATATGGAGCCAGCATACAAAAGTCGACTGAAAAAGTAACATCAAACGTCACAGATGCCACCCTTTATCAGTGTGAGATAGAAAAAAAAGTAACAACAAATGTTAGTGATGGGAAACTTGATCAGTTTGAGATGGAAAAAAAGAGGAGACAATTACATGAAGATTCAGACTTATGTTTTTTTATAGCTGCGACTCCAGGTATTTTTCATAAAACTTTTTTTACTAGTAATTTTTTTTAAAGCTAGTCTAAAATTAATTTACATATATTTTATAACCTTCTAACAAGTTAAAATATTTAGTATTGAAAAATTAGTGTAAAAATGTTCAGCAAATAAAATGCGAAGATTAAAAAAAAAGTTTACACTAGACAAAAACATAGATTGTATTATTTAATGAAATAGAGTCATGATCATAATCATAATGGTGAATATTATGACCAATATGGTGTTAATGATTATGATCAATAAATGTTATTAATAATGATGATCATGATGATCATGTGATTAATGATTGTGTTGATGATTGTGATCATGGCGATGATATTCTACTTCACTTTCTAAGATCCTAAAATTGCCATTGATCTTTAATTAATTATTTATTGATCAATTATTGATCTTTAATTGGTTCTGCTAAAATTGAAAAAAAAAATGATGAACTTTTAAAAGCATATTATAATTGATCAGGAAGCAATCTATGTTTGAACCACTGTTCAAACTCTGTCATAAATTACTTCTTAGCCATTTAGAATAAATAGTCAAGCTTAATAACACTCAGAGTTGAACAAAATGTTTAAAACTATAAAATTGTGAGATATGAATTTAAGTTCTCACTAAAAAAACTCACTAAGCTAAATCTTATAAAATCTCACTAACAAACTCACTAAGCTTATATCCATTTATTTAACCAAAAATTGAAAATTACAAATTTTTATAATTTTACAAAATTAGGTTAGGTGTCATTCATATAGTTAAAAACTAGTCATTGGAGTGACACTCCAATGACTAGTTTTTAAATAAAATAAACAAACAAAAAAATTCAGCAGCGTTATTAATAAATGAAAGCAAGCGTAAATTTAATTAATTTAAAAAAATAATGATTAAGCTATAATAAATTTAATAAAAAGAAAAAAAAAAAATGAAAACACTCAATTAATAACAACAATAAAAATCATTAATAAAAACAAATAAAATCAGCAACAACAGCACAAATAATAACAAACTTTAAGCAAACGAAAAGGCACAAAAACTACAAAATGAAAACAAAAATTACATAACGAAAAGGCAAACACTAAAACAAAATAAAATAAATTATATTTGTTATTTTTGGCGGATACAGAAAAGGGTAGAAAATTTGTAGTGAATTATTTTTGTTTTAAGTAGTTCTTATTGTTATTATTTTGAACATTTTTCGAACTTCTTTTGTTTTAACTTGTTACTTCGCTAAATCTTATAAATTCTCACTAAGAAACTCACTAAAAATCTTATAAAATAATTTAATACAGAAACTAGTTCAATACTTAATGAAAAAAGTGTGAAAAAAAAAAAATTGACAAGAAAGTTAGTGACTATTTTTGCATTAAAAAAGGAGGTGTGATAATTACCTTGCAGCAATTGTATAATTTAATCTTGACAGTGGTTATGAATTTATTTTATATTTTTATTTTCAGTTTAAAAGCAAAACTATAAAAATTTCAAAACAAACAAACTTTTAAAATAATATTTATATTTAAAATAATATTTAAAATAATATTTATATAGTAATTGTTGTTTTTTGAGACATAGTTTGCATTTATACAGTAATATATTATTATATTATATTATATACAGTATTTATTTATTAAATTAGCAATTTTAAAATTATAATTATGCTTAAAAATTGTGTATAAATTTCTGAAAACAATTATTCATCTTGAAAACAATCATTCATCATGTTTTCCAGCTGAGCTAATAGATTTTTATTTTTGAAACTATAAAATGTTTTAATTTAGGGTTGTTTTAAAGTAGTAAAATTTATAACTGATTTGTTCTTGATGAATTGGTTTTATTTCTTGTATTATTATTATTATTATTATTTTTATTTCTATCATTTGTATTCTTTTATTATTGTTAGACATTTAATGGCTTGCTGGTTTTTTTTTTTTTTTTTGGAATTAATTTCTTTCCAGTTGTATTTCTTAAGTTTAGTGGTAAATTAAATTTTTTTTAATTTCATTTTTAAACTTATATATATATATATATATATATATATATATATATATATATATATATATATATATATATATATATATATATATATATATATATATATATACATATATATATATATATATACATATATATATATATATACATATATATATATATATATACATATATATATATATATTTATATATATATATGTATATATATATATATATATATATATATATATATATATATATATATATATATATATATATATATATATATATATATATATATATATATATATATATATATATATATATATATATATATATATATATATATATAGAGGACAATGATTGTTACTAAAAGTAAAAAAATATTCAAAAATCATCAAACATTGTCAACATTAAACAGTGTAAGGTTGTCAATTTGTTGCTGACGTTTTTTCCACCTAACTCAGAGAGATGACTATATATGTAAAGATTTTTTTTGTGATATTGTGTCATTAATTACTAAGTTAGTTCAAGTATTACTGTTGTATTTTTTGTTTTTATTTAGTCAAATGCTATGATTAAAATGAATATTCCTAATCAAATGCTACTTTTAATGCTACAAATGTTGAATAAAAAAAAAGGCTTTTGAATTATAATAATAGTTTTAATTAAAAAAAAAAAAAAATTGTTTTTTGTGTTTGTGTTGCTCTTATATAGTTGTGTTGTTAACTTTTGTTGAGAAAATATTTATATAATAACAATGTCAAAACAGTGTTATATAATAACAATGTCATAACAACAATGTTATATAATAACAATGTCAAAACAACAATGTTATATAATAACAATGTCAAAACAATGTTATGTAATAACAATGTCAAAACATTGTTATATAATAACAATGTCAAAACAATGTTGTATAATAACAATGTCAAAACAATGTTATATAATAACAATTTCAATAAACATTAATTAAATCAGAAAAAAACTAGTTAAATAAAACTAATTCTAATTTTGGCTTAAGAAAGTTCGTAACGTTTGTGCACAGGTAATGTTTTTTATTTATTGAAAAAATTTTGGTCAAGTAACATTAGCATTCAGGCAGTAAAAAGTCAAAAAGTAAAAAGCCAATTGTGTTATTTTGTATAAAAAGCAATTGCCAACCTTTATTCAATAAATAATAAATTAAAGAAGTTGCTTTAAACAGTGTTGTAAAAGATACAAATCAGTCAGGAGCAGTGCTATTCAAAAAGATCATGTGCATTGAGTGATATAAGTCCAGCTTGCATTCAGAAAATAGTTGGTAGCTATGCTATATAAGATGAAGTCACAAAAAGTGAAATAAACTAAAGTTAATTTTATGAGTTGTAAACATGAATATTATAGGTCTTGTACTAATATGGGAAAAGCATTTTTCAATATTAACAGTGAAATTGCTAAGCAGTTCAGGATTGGGAAGTCGAAGATATCATATAACTTATGGTATTTTCCCCTATTTTCATGATGCTCTCCTATAAAATACTTTGAAATCTAACTTTTTTACATAATGTACACTATGTTGTACAAAAAATTGAAATCTAATTTTATTACATAATGTAACTCTTATGAATCTAAAACATTTAGTTCTTTATGCAATGGCTATGCTGAATTCCTCTCTTCAATTGCAAAATTAGCCTCTGCTAAGGTTGCATCTCTTTATTGTGCTTGCCACTTTCTTACTCCGGATTCTATTCTTTATCTATATAGTTCTCAAATCCGTCCGTGTATGGAATACTGTTGCCATATTAAAGCGGATCTTTGAATAATGCCCTTTCTCTTCTCTAGACAAGGTGCAAAAATACATTGTAAACATAGTTGGACCTGCTCTTGCAGCCAACCTTCAACCATTGTCACATTGTCATAATGTTGCTTCTCTTTCTCTTTTTTTAAATACTATTATGGGCGCTGCTCTAAAGAGCTAGCGCCTCTTGTGCCATCTACTAAAATTTATTCTTGTTACTCGTCATTCAATTAAATCTCATCCTTTTACTGTGACTGTTCCTAAGTACTCAAAAAACTCTTATTTGTCAAGTTTTTTTCCTCAAACATTAGTTCTTTGGAATTTGCTCCCTTCATCTTGTTTTCCCAATTCATATAATTTGCAATCTTTTAAGTCATCTATTAATTGTTTTCTTGCTTCATAAGCTTCATCTTTTCTCTTTCAGTAACTTCCAACTTTACAAGTGGTTGCTTGCAGCCTTGTTGGAAGTGAAGATGTTTAAAAAAGAAAATGAAATTTTCAACTATCTTTTTAAGCAATTCTTTAAAATGAGTTATCAATCATAAAAATGGCCTATTTCTTGCACCTCTAAATGCAAGCATATCATGGGGAACAATTCAATGGAAATGAATGCAAAAACATATTTTAAGGATATGTCCTAAAACATTGTGCGTTGCACAATGTTTTAGGGCATATCCCTAAATCTAGGTAAGATTTAACTAATCTTACTTAGCTCTTAGAGTTTTAGTTACTTCCAAAGCATATGCCATTTTTCATCACATTAAGTTAGTTGAAAGAAAATAAAACTAGAGTTTTCATTATGCAAACCACTAAATCGATTTGTGTCAAATTCAAGATCTGCTTGAAAAGATATAAAAACCAATTTTCTCAACCCAGATATGGAGACATATTTTTGATATGTGTTATTGAGCATGATTGATCAAATTTTTTGGAATGTGGTTGCCTGAGTCATTTGTTAGGAAATTGAAGGAAATATAAATAATTCGACACTTTTTATTAATAAAAACAATAAGATTCAATTAATAAGAAATAATATTAATAAAAAACAATAAGAATAATATTAATGAAACAATTATGCAAAGTGGTCTGATTGAATGATTTTGTGAACAAATTTGTATAGCTATTTGAAGACTGGTCATAATTTTAAATTTAAACATTAACGGTGATGGAAATATATGGGAATAAAAATCCCCAAACTTAGATTTTTCACAGAGACCTCTGATGATCCAGATAGGAAAAGAATCCCATGAGAATGCATCGTATTTAACTTTTTTTAATGCAGATATCAAAAACATGAAAGAGGTTGGTTTTATTATCTTTAATGGACAATATTTTAATATCAAAGTGAAGCATCAAATATATGTGTACTACAACTGGCAATGGAGCTAGAAGTCTTTCTTACAATGAGAAAAATAGAATAATGATTACTGACTACATTTCAAATTAACACAACAAAATATTTGCTGAGCGGTTTGGTCTCTTGTTGTCTACTATTATTTGTACTGTCAGGTAATTAACATAAAAAATGTAAAGACATATGTAAGCAGAAAAAATTTTCTACAAAAAAATTTCCTGGGTTAGTTTGACGCCGACTATTCATAAGCTGTTACAACATACTTGGGAGCTTTTACTACATACTCGTGAGTATTACAACATACTTGGGAGCTATTACAACATAATTGGGAGCTAATTGAGTTTAACAACAACTTAAATTATGGAGTGAGGAAGACTTAAAGGCAAACAACAAACAACTGAGAATATTCAGAGAAAAATTACCGAGAAAGACATATCAGTTGTAGAACTTGGAAGATTGTTTAAAAATACTCTGGGTGACCCTTTAGTATACAATTCAAATTGTGTGGTTTGATAAGATAAAGTAAAAAAACAAGCTTCAAAGTTCACGAAAACAACATTGTTAATACTTTGTTTATGTAAAATACGGAAGAAAAAAAATCTTTTTTGAATAAAACTTCTTGTGCATTATGCCTTAATGAGTAAAACATTGGTAATAACAAATAACTCAAAAAGCGGGTAATTGGTAAAAATATGTGACATACCAAATTAAAGGCAACAATATGTAGTTTCCAAATTGTATACGGTTTAGTAATACCAGAAATTAAAAATAAGGAGATTTTTTTTGGCGCAAAACTGACTTTTTCATTAAATTTTTTGAAAGAAAAGAAGAAAATTTAATTTTTTCAATTCAATTTAACAAAATATTTTTTTCATTTTTGACTATAAGTCTGGTAAATATATTTCAAATTAAAAATTTTATGTGAATATATCTATGCGTTAAAAAAGTTTTTTTGTTTTACGTTTTGAGTTTTTTTAAAACTTTGCAAGATTGTCATTTCTTAACCAGTAATGATAATGACCTCTAGTCTTTTGCATTTAATTAGTATTTCATAGTTTTAAAAAATACTTTTATTCTTGAATCATAGACTTTTGTCCACCATTTTGAAGTATAGATTTTGTCGTTTTGTCCACCATTTAGACTGTGTAATGTTCAATATCATTGCAATCACCCCAACTTTAAGTTTCAAGTAGTTCAAATGTTCAACTAATTTGGAGCAGTGTAGTTTCGAGTTAATCGTCTTTTTAAAGTATTGTTTTTTGTTATTTAGAAATGATTTAGCTCTGATTGGCGTCATAAAAAGAAGCCAGTTTTTGACAAAAGAAAAAACTTCAAAAGAAAAGCAGACAAATCTCTTAAGTTCGTCAAAAAAGTCTGTTGAGTATTTTAACTGATGCTTGAATAAAAAAGGTATTTGCACTTTACAAAAGTATGGTGCTATATAGAAAAAAATATAATAAAATTACTATGCAAATCATTATTATGCAAAGTTCAATGAAGTCCCTGATATGTAGTGCTTCTTTTTTGCTTAATTTTTTGCAGGTGCGTTCTACAATTGAACTACTAGGGATACATCATCTTTATAAAGACTCCTGCTTTTGCTCAGACCCATGTCAGACCCAAGAAAAGGTGTTGCTTGATTGCAAGAAATTTTAGCTCAATCAGCTGCTGCAACATTTTCAGGATCATTAGAAATATTTCTTGAAGGATTTAAAATAACTAATTTTAGATTTCCTTATTTTCCTGATAACATGTCCTTTTATACACCATAGGGACCTTCTAAAACTTTCCAGATTGGGATCTTTCTAAAACCTTAAAATATATTCTTCTTGGTTGAAGAGTTTTTACAATCTCCCATTATCTTGCGTAGCATTTTAGCATTTTCTATAAACATTCCAGAGCTTCTTGCTTTCAAAAATGATCTGGAAAATTTCAAAATGTTCTGGAAGGTTCTAGAGTGATCTGAAAGGTTTTAGAATTTTCTGGAAAGTGCCTAAATGTTTTGATTGGTTCAAAATGTTCTGTAATTTTCCTTTATGCTTTTGAACAGAACTGAATATTCTGGACTTTCTTTGAATAATATAAACCTCCTAAAATCTTATGCAATGTAATTAAACATTTCAGAATGTTTCGGAAATCGGTTTAGAACTTTAAGAATGTTCTGAATCTTTTCTCTTTTTTTCTTTTGAAACCTTCCAACTTTAAGCAATACGTTTTGTACAATAAAAACATGTTTTTGGTAATTTAAGAGATAATAATGATATGTGCAATATCTGTTGTATAAGATTGTATTTCATTTTTTGTTAGATAATCTACAAAAAAGGACCACAAAACTAGTTTATTGAACAATTTAAGTTTATTTAATTATTAAAAGTTGTGCAAAAAAAAATGAAATTGATAGAATCTGGAAGGATATTCTTTCTAAATTAAATTCCAATATAAAAACATTCAACATTAGGGTGTATCGAGGTGGGATAGTTTTGGTAAAGAATTTTATGGGAAATTTAAAAAAATGATGTTTTGCTGAAAGGGTCACTACTATTTTATTATCTATTGCTTTAAATGGAAAAATGAATATAATATGCCTAATATAGGAAAATATCTTATATTTAAAGAAAAACTTTTTTGACAAATTTTCAATAACTCAATTTTATGTGGACTTTTATTAAATGTTTTGTTTATTTAAATTATTATTTAGCTTAAAAAAAGTCATAAAAATAACCATATAAGTGAGTTTTTGTGAAAGATTTTTATTTTAAAGAAGTAAGGCAATTTTTTCTAATTTTCGACAAAGAATGTTACTGTAACACTGTTCTCCAAATTGACTGCTAGATTGAAACTCTCTCCACTCCTAATTTTTTTGCATATAATCAATCATATGTATAGTAAATAAATTTAAGTAAAGAACTAGCTCTGAACTAAGCTAAGTATGAATGTTTTCAAAAATAAAGCTTATATTTTTTTGCTTTTTTTCTTCCAAAGTTTTATTAAAGTCAGACATTATGGCAGTAATAATAAACTATTTACGGCTGCTTTCCAGATATAGTTATAGTTTTCCAATACGGCATGAGATTTTAAATTATGTATCTGTGCAGTTTACTTGATAAATCAAGGTATCATATGAAAATCTTTAACACCTATAACACCTTCAGTTCACGAAAAAATCAAAAAATCCATTTGGCAAAACTTCGATGCTAATCTTGGAGTTTGTCCTTTAGTAGTTTGTTCCAGCTAAAGAAGAAACTTATTTAGTCTAAACAAAGGAGAGACTACATCTTTCCTACTGGTTAGAGACTATATCAAAGGTACTTAAATATGAATTAGTTGCTATTTTTTGGTGTATATGTGTGTGTGTGTGTGTGTATGTATATGTATATGTATATATATATGTATATATATATGTATATATATATATATATATATACATATATATATATATATATACATATATATATATATATATATATATATATATATATATATATATATATATATATATATATATATATATATATATATATATATATATATATATATATATATATATGTATATATATATATATATATATAAATTAGTGAAAATACTTATCTAATTTTAAGTTGTCTTTAACAGCGTGTTTCTCTATCAGTAGGTTCATCAGTAGGTTGAACTACTGATGGAGAAACACGCTGTTGAAGACAACTAAAAATTAGATAAGTGTTTTTACAAATTTATTATTGCTCTGTTCTTTAAGAACATTGAGCACTCTATTTGTAGAATACACTAATATAATTTATTTATATATATATATATATATATATATATATATATATATATATATATATATATATATATATATATATATATATATATAAATAATTTATGTTAGTATATATATATATACATATACATATACATATATTATGCATTTTACTGTTAATAATGTATTTTAGATAAATAGAAGTACTATTGGATGAACCGCTACTATGTATCCAGGCAAATGTTGAGCCAGAGCCAATATTTTAAATGTGACTGAGAAAATCTGTGAGCTCTGGTATTTGAATCTTGTTATGGATAAATATTATGGTTTTACAACTTAAATAAGATTAATTGAAGTATTCTCTTGATGTTACCTTACAGTTTAATTTAGCGTATTATTGTTTCTTATATAATCCCAAGTTACTTTTAAAATGATTATAAAATTCTTTATATTAAATTTAGATGGAAAAATTTTTATAATTTTTGCAAAAGTAAAGCTGTAAACAATATCAATGAAAGTGAAAAGCAATTCATGTTGGCTACAATTCATGTTGACTACAATTCATGTTGACTACAATTCATGTTGACTACAATTCATGTTGACTACAATTCATGTTGAATTCTTCTCTCTATGACAGTTAGAGTATATCAAAGTAACTCTAAATCAAAGAAAGTAAATTGAATCTCCTCCAAACTATTACAACTCTCAAATGTATTACAGGTCTTAAAAACAAAACTAAAAAATAAGATTATACTTTACGCTAGAACCTTACTGGTGTAGAATCAAGCATTAATATTAAAATGATTGAATTGCAGGATACTATAGATACTTTATATAAATGTAAAACAAGAGCTTTTTGACGGTGATCATATAATTGCTAGAGATAAATTGTAGATATAGCTTCAGAGGATGACAACAATCTCTAAGAATTATTGGCACCTGGTCAACTTAAAGAAATTAATTTTCATCTGGCGTTTAATCTAAAGTGTGCAAACAGTATTTTTAGAATTTCAAGCCACTCAGGCAAATCTGCTTGTCTGTACTGTGAAGGTGAATGCTCCTTCAAAATAGGAACTAAAAAATTAGGTTCTACTTTACGTAAGAACCTTACTAGTGTAGAATCTAGCATTAATATTTAAATGCTATAAACGTTAGGCTCCATAAACTTATCAGTTTGGTTTGGAGCTGGGTATAGGTATTTCTGTTAAAATTGAAAACTTCAAAAGTTCATTTTTAGTCTCCAACTGCATTCAAAAGATATTTTTGACAAAAAAAGTAACTTAAAAGTTTTGTAAAAAATACATACTTTAGTTTGTTACATTCTTGCCTTATTAGAACACAATAGTATTAATTTAGGAAACTATTCAGATTAATGTGGTAAAGCTGTTAATAATGAATTAAAAAATGAACTATAAAAAAATTAGTAGGGCTATAGTGGATTTTAATTTAAACAAACAACATAATTATCATTTGTGTTGTAAATGTATTTATTATATGTGTTTTTTGTATATAAAATTAATATGTTAATATCTTATTTTGACAACCAAAATGATGAAGATGAAAGATTAAAATTCATTTTATTTTTATTTCTTACATATATTTAATAACTTCAATGTTTAGTAAGCAATATTTTAATATAGTTCCATATTTAGTTTTAAACAAAAATCAGAATAGCGCTTAGCATGAGTTGTATTGAATTTTAGAAATATTAGGAGTTGTTACTTGTTTTCTTCAGTTTAGCATTTATTTATTGATAGTCAAAATAGATGCATAGTTGCATATGAAACATATATACATGAGAAAAAAATAGTTAATTTATAAAGTGTCAAATGTAAATGGGTCTTTTTAGCAACAGTTGTGAAAGTTACAAAGAAAAATGTTTCCTTTTTTCTATTATTTTTCGCAAATACTAATAAATAAGTGACGTATATGGCAATAAAAAAATAACTATAAAAAGTGATTATTTAAGCTTTTATATTGTAAAGAAAATTTTATTATATGTTAACTAAATGAAATATAAAAAATTGTAGAATCAAATTATGGCTGCCTTAGCCATAAGTTAACTATAGAGACAAGAAACATAAGAAATACTTGTTTAACTGAGTTCATTGGTACTCGAAAAGAGTTTTATTCAAACATCCAACATATAAAGATATTTTGATGTGGAGTTTTATTAAAAAAACAACTTCATTAAAACTGCAGGTTTTTTTTATAAAAGATTTAAACAACAGATAGCGAGCTTTGCGTTAATATCCAGCATCTAAAAGCAAATGCTAGTTTGCTACAACTATTATTAATTCTGACTATTGTGAACAAAATTATAAAAACTTGGAACGTTTCCCCATATAATTCCCTATTAAACTTAACCCCCCATCTTTGTTTGAAATCAAAGCTGTTTAATAATGGATAGGTTTGGATGAAAAAATTTAGTGATTTATTCGATGTTACAATGGGAGCATTTGATTATGCAAAGATTGATGAACTTGTAGTAGCAGGGTCGCCGAGAGCTGTCACGCCGCTTGGGACAGCAACCCTGATTGGCGCCCTTATTTATCAAAATTTTCCTATATTATAGATATAGGACTTTTTTTTGTTTTCTTGTTTAGGTACCTTCTTTTCATTTGGCGCCTCTTGGATACCTGCCGCCCGGGACAAACTGTCTATTTTGCACCCCCTATCGGCAGCCCTGTGTAGGAGTATTTTTTTTTCCAAATATCACATTTTATAACAAATTTGACTTTGGGGTCTTCCATAAAGTACGTAGGTACGTATAGTATGGTAGAATTAGTTGAAAACACCCCTCAAACCTGGAAAAAAATCATATAAAGTTAGGCTTTTGCGTTCGATTAGTAGGATGGACAGCAATGACCAAAAAAAAAAGCACGTGTTTTTGAGAACAGTAAGTTCCATTTTAGGTCTATTTTTCAAATACAAATTTGGGCAAAATGACTAAATTTTTTTATATCGCTTAAGTTATTAGTTGTATATCATTTGAAAAATAATTTATTCCCGAGTAAAAACGTATAATGTTAGTTTACGCAAAGTCAATGTCTGCCAGCTCCCGGTAAATATGTATAATTTTAGCCGCAAATCATTATGGGATGTCTTTGCGAGATCAAATAATCCTAACTGTACACAACTCTTAGTGAAATATAAAAACTTTTGCATTAATCTTACTAGAGGGCTTCCCATTAAAAAAAAACTTTTCTTTTATGAATTAAAATAATTTTATAACCAATGACATATATTTAATTTTTTTTTTGTTTTTTACTTCACCTCCCCAAGGCCGATAAGGCCACTACAGATGAGGAGGCTACTTGTGGTTATAACCCTCACTCAACTCTATAATTCCAAACACGAACCTTGACGAACAAGGCCGCTGCGCGGAGAAACAAGTTGCGAGAACTAGATGCGTAAATTAAGTTAAAATGTATAACCATTTTTTTGCCTCCGCCATCTTGCGGTACGGCAAAAATCTTAAATTCTGAAAGCCTTACATAGCTCATTTAAACTGAGCTTGAGTTTTCAAAAAGGTTTTAGCTGTTAAATTTTTAAGAGCAACTACTTCTTTTTGGAAAATTGTAGAGTTATGGTTATTTCGTGCTGTGCATATGGATGCACAAATCGCCAAAAACAAAAACAAGGTTTATGTTTTTTACATATAATTGTTGTTTATTTAAAGTTATGCTTATTTTTTATTTTTCAAAGTTTCATTAAACAAGTGTATCAATCCGTACATAAACCGACTGATTTAGAAGTAGTCGTATCATTTTTATGAGGACTCACATGTTGATCATTTTTATGAGGACTTACATGTTCAATTGATAAAAAAAAATTGCTGCTAGACTTTTAACCATTAGACTCAAAACGTCAAAAATATTTCCTCGAACTTATTCAAGGAATAAAAGCAGGTCTTCGACTTGGTTAAAAAGCGCCTTTTTGTTAAAAGGTTTTAAAAATTTACAGGTTTTGATTCATGCTTACTTTTAATTGAATATTTTAAAATCTACCTTTTATTACTATACTAATACTTCTACTGTATTATTTTAGATTTCCTTAAAATATGATTTTAATTTTGTAAATTTTAATGATTTGAAATTTGCTTTATTAATTATAGGTGCCTCAAGAACCTTAAACATTTAACGGATCCCCAATAGCCATATTTTAAATATCATGTCTGGTCTCAAATAAAATAAAATTGTACAAAAATTTGAAATAATTAGTCTTTTTATATATATATATATATATATATATATATATATATATATATATATATATATATATATATATATATATATATATGTATATATATATATACATATATATATATATATATATATATATATATATATATATATATATATATATATATATATATATATATATATATATATATATATATATATATATATGTATGTATATATGTATATATGTATATATGTATATATGTATATATATATATATATATATATATATGTATATATATATATATATATATATATATATATATATTGTAATTGAAAATATAGTAAAAATTATTTTTCTATGGATGCTTAATCAAATCAAGTTAAACTTATCAAAATAATAAAGAATTTATCAAAATTTCATGACTAATTATTATTTATATATTATTTAGATAAATAATTCTTAATGTTTTTATAGTCGGATCTTATGTTTTTGCCGTACCGCAAAATGGCGTATGCTAGCTTCACTAATACGCAAAAAGTTGCGAGTCACACATCTAGTTATAATATTACGTCATTGTTTAAAATGATTTCATAACATTTGCTTATATAACATTTATATATCATCTAACATTCATGTTGACGTAGTTAAAATTTGATGTAAATTTAACCTGTTTTACATGAGTGATTTTAATTATGTTATCGCTGTACTCGGTTTCATTTTAGTTTAAATATTTACCCCTTAATTAGATGCTAAACAAATAGTTAATAATACCGAGAGAAAAAGCAATTATAAATAAGAAATAAAATCAAGCAATGAAAATGCGAGCTAAATTTTTTTCACATGTCTAGTTTCGTGGTACCAAATCTCGATTATAAAACCTTATAAAATAAAATATTCTCATATAATCAAAGTGTCGGATTAAACTTTCTTCTAAATGAAAAGCATGATCCACATGTTCATCTTAAAGAAATGTAAAATTGCAATCGTTTTTTATTATTTTTACACTTTCTTGTATAATATTTTTTTAAGTTAATAAAAGTTTCATTTGCGTTTGCAAAAACAGTTTCCATTTCGTGAAGTAGGTTTTGTAAAAAAGAATCAGTATTAAATAAGTTACTTTTACCGGGTGTCACGCTTGAAAGAACTTGTACACATTTTTGACGTTTTTATTAAATCACCTGCAATTGATTTCAAAACCTGTTTAATTGACTGTGAAACTGAACCAGTTAAAACATTTTGTTGCATAAGGGTGTATTTTCTTTTTTAATTATGCAGCTGACTGATTGAAAATCAATTATTTATTTGCAGAGATTTGATTCTCAAATACTCTGTTGGTAAATGAGTCAGTGGTAACTGCAGCAGAGAAATCTGATTCAGGGAGACTACTGTTAGAGTTAAATTGTTTTATCGGGAGGAATACTAAGACATTTTTATATGCTGATTTAAATTGCATTGTTGTTGGTCTGTCATTCAAGTCTCCTTTGCTTAGTATTAACGCAAAAAATTTTTGATTGAATTGAGCTGTGCAAACATAAAAAAATTCTTCATGGAGCAACTCGTTTGCAAAACAAAGAATATTAGAAATAGTGACGTCCCAATGACTGGATATACTTTTAGAAAAATGCCATCCCTTAATCCAAACTCTTAAATCTTCAAGCTTTTGTATAAAACTTCTATTTAGAATTAAAGCACAGCGTGTTGATTTATCTGCTTTTAGTTTACGGGAGTTCAAGATGTCAAATAAAATATCCATATTTTTAATAAAAAAAGCTGTTGAAAAAACATTTTCAGGCAACAGCTTTGCAGAAGCATAATCAGTCAAAGCAGTAGCAACATGATCACTAAAAATTGTGTAGCCAATTTTACTTGCATGGCTAATAGTGATCCTGGATCTAAATGACGATCTGTTAACTTTGGCACAATTCGGACAGCATTAACCTTGTTCAAATTATAAAGTTCTTCCAGATGCTTCTGCGGTATTATTTTAACATCACACCCCAGTGGGCATGCGTAGTAGTTCAAAAGTGACATTTTCTAGCCAAAACCCCCAAAACAAAAATTTTATTAACTTTTTTTATTGGAAACTGTTTATTACATTGAAAAACACAATCTGCGGTAAAAATAACGTTTGTTTTGAAAAAACTTTAAATCTTATTACATAATTGCGCAAATTATTTAAAAACTCCAATTTTTTCCAATTATAAAAAATTCCGTCAAATCACTCAACAGGTTAATATCAAGGATATCATTATTATTATTATTATTATTATTATTATTATTTATTCAACCAAAAATTGAAAAATGACAAGTTTTTTATAATTTAACAAACTTAGGTTAGGTGACTCATATTGTTAAAAACTAGTCATTGGAGTGACACCTAAATAAAATAAACAAACAAACAAAAAAAATTAACTGCAATAATAAAAAATAAAAGCATGCGTAAATTAAATTAATTTAAAAAGATAAAAAAAATAATAATGATAAAAAATACGACAAAAAATAATAAATTATAAGACAAAAAAATATGAAAACACTCAATAACAATTGCAAACAAAAATGAAAATAATAACAAAATTTACACAAACGAAGAAAGGCAAAACGCAAAAACTTATGTTATTTTTGGCGACAAAAGAAAGGTGTAGAAAATGTGGTAAAGAAGAAAAACAGAACAAAAATAAAAATAATTAGCTACAAACGCACAAGTAATTATTATTTTAAACTATATTTTAAGTAAAGTATTCTGTTGTTGGCTCATGCAATGGTTCAATGATACTAGAAGGTAGACTTTTTTTGTTATGCATATTCTTTCTAAATGTGCAAAGTAAAGGATTAGATACACCTAAAAGACGGTGAAAAAGGTCTAAATTGTTTTTTTTTCAATCGCATTTTCTTTTTTCACGAAAGATCTTAAAAACCTTAATGGTAGCCTCTTGAACCTCATCAGAAAACATACCTAATGAAAGAGTAAATAATTCAATTACTTCATAGTCATGAATCAAAATATTATGAAGTGTTTGGGTCATAGGATACCAAGGGTACAAGTTTACATATAGCTTAGCAGTTCCCCAACAGATTGTTTTAAATTTTGATGAGCTAATGTCATAATCACATGACATTGTGGTCAGAATAATATGAAACCTTTTCATAAGATTTGCACCTATGTTCATTATATTAGCTGAGACATCGTATTGCTGAAAAATTGCTTAGCTGTGTTATCATCGTTCGATGTACCTGCCCCACCGACTCTTCGTTGGTCTACAACAAGACCCAGCCTTTTTTGAAATTCAACTTGAACTTGAACCTTTCTCAGTTTAACAATACTTTTTTCTTCTTCAGTCCTAGCCTGCCACTTCATAATTGACGTCTTGTAAGAGATATGGAGCATTCATTCTAAAAACCTTATCCAAGCATGCAAAGATGAAACACCATGTCTGATATTATCTTCTAAAGTTTTTTTGAACTATTAAAGATAGATTGTTCATTTCGTTTGGAGATGCACCACACATAGAACAGCATTGGTAAGAGTTGGTAACTGTGAATTAGTCTACTACAATTTTTAGGCACAGGGGAATTTAACACAACACTATAAGCTGAACATAATCTTGATGGAGTATGAAAAAAAAGATCTTGTAATGGTAGCTCTGCAGAATAGTACTGACCTGAATGTTTTTAGGGTAGCATTTATTTACTGCCTCTTTTACTATATTACGATATGATGGGTATGCAGAGTTAAATTGAAGAGCATTATTTTTTAAATGCTGATAATGCATATTATTTTGACAATTTTTTCTTCTATAAATCTTTTTTCAAACTTTAACTCGCTGCATATAGAAGCTCATACGATCTTTCGTTTGCACAGACGTATCTTCAAACAAAACTGAAGGATGTTCACCTGAAATTATAACAATAATATAACGATAATTTAATTATCATAATAGAAACAAGTTGTATAAATTATAATAAATTTTATTCGTAGTTGAAGTAAACATGCTACAGGTTTTTGTTTTAAGTATTTGTTTTTTCCAGTCAAATATAATTTCATCTAACCAAATTTTGTTTCTTTTTTTAAATACTGCACTCGTTCTATTTGATTTTTTCCACTTTTATTTGGCTTTTATTTAATTTCAAAATAATTGACAAACTATTATTAGATTCTTCAAAGTTGCTTTCGGAAACAAAACTTAAAATTTTCGCATGTATGTCATCATTTTGCAGAAAATTATTTCCCATTATATAATTCATAAGACATCTTTTATCCATTTTCAAATGACCGTCTATCAATTCAATACTTTTTAGTTATTTTGTTATGAAGTAAATTAAATATTTTAATAAAAATTTTTATTAAATATATAATTTTATTTTAAATAGTTAAATAAATTAAATTAAATATTAAAATATTAAAAGGTAAATATTTTGTATTAAGTTAGTTAATGCTTTTTATGGTTTTTTTACGAGTCGTAACTAAGTCTTTCCTTTATTTCTTACTGGTTGTTGTCGTGTTTTTTATCGAATATAATTTTATTGTTTTTGGAAATTTTAAAATAAACAACAAATAAATAATATTGGTAATGTCTCAAACTTGTACAAGGTACAAGTTTATAATTTCGTATTTTATTTAGTTTTTATTACTTTAAAATTATAGCATATAAAATGACAAATTATGGTTTCAACGCGATCTAAATTTTTATTGAGCGAATACTATGCAGTAACTAGAAATCAAAAAAATCAAAAATGTTTTTTTTAAAACTCAAGTCTATAAAAAAACAATTATTATAAAGACAAGCTGAATTATTAAAAAGACAAGTTTTTTTAATTCCTCTTAAATTTTTTATTAATGATAAATAACGCAACAACAAGAAACGTGGACGTATTTATTTTGAATTTAAAAATGTACTTGTTAGGCAGCTATAGGCATGCAGTTTTTGAACCACGAGATTAATATCATAGTGTTTAATGATATATAACTTTTAGATTTTATATAACTTTTAGCGGTTGATACAGGTTGATCCGTTGGTTTTAAAAGATATGTTTGAAGGTTTTTTATTTTTTTACTCAAAATGAAAGATGTTTTCTTTGTTAAAAATATTTATATAAAGTGCAAACAAAACAATTTTTTTATTTTATTTAAATATTAACATAGTAATATATAAGTTATTTATATGGTAAAATATAAACTTAAAGTTCTTTAAAATAAATAAAAGTTTTAAAAAAAGAAAATTTTTTCACTTTTTTTTTTTTGATGGAAGGTTTTTAAAGCGATATTTATATAACAAATTTGATATTTTATCGCAAAAATATTTTCTAATAAAATATAATTTCTGGTTTAATAATATGTTGAGCGATTCTTGCCATTTTTTAAATTTCAAAATTTCAAAATTTTTTTGTATGGTTTTGCCACACTTTGACACTGTGCATCAGATAAAAAATCATGTTTTATTAAATTTTTTCCAACATTTTTTATAAAATGTGGTAGATCAAATATTATATAAACTTTTGTTTCTGTAGTTTATAGAATTTATGTAAACGTTGTAACTCATAAGAGTTGAAACTGAAATTATGTAGAATTTCAGTCTAAAACAGCTAAAAAGTTTAACAAAGTTAAAAACAATATACAAGATCTGAGATTTGAGGCTAAAATTTAAAGTATTTATCAATGTGGTTCTTAAATTGATTTACGTTTTTTGACTCAATGATTTCTTGTGTTAGTACATCCCAATCATTTACAATTCTATTAGTGAAAATTTTTTGTCTGATTATGTTAAACTTGTAGTTGTTTTGTGTTTTTATTGACTCCTTATGCGTTTTTAATTTATGACCTCTTGCTCGACCGTAAGTATTATGCATTTTTAATTTATGACCTCTTGCTCGACCTTAAGTATTATGCGTTTTTAATTTATGACCTCTTGCTCGACCGTAAGTATTATGCGTTTTTAATTTATGACCTCTTGCTCAACCGTAAGTATTATGCATTTTTAATTAATGACTTCTTGCTCGACCATAAGTATTAAAATATTCAATTCGGTTATAGTTGGATGTTTTACTTTTTTGACTTAAAAAATGAGAACTCTAAAATTACTTGAGCTTTGATCACAAATAAGACATCTTACAGCTAAACCTGGTTGAACACAGTAATTTTACTGTAAAAATAGCAATTGGTTGTTTCCATTTTGTTGATTACACCCGAACCATCAATACAAGTACCTGGTTTACTGGTTTGCCATTAGGTTGAATTCCAATGATCATGTCATTGTTTTTGTCATAGTCAATATGTTGCTTTAAAGACATTTCATCAAAAGCAAGGCTGCAGTTTTGTTCCAATTTTTTCATGGTATCTACTCGCGTTTTTAGTAAAGCCATAACCTTATTGGAAAACCCAGATTCTAGAGTTCCAAAAGATTTTTCAAGAAACATTAAAGTAGTGCTTCTAGCATGTGATGAAAAAACTCTTCTAAACATTTTGAAAACTTGTGTAGTGCGATACATGATTCTCAAAGCTAAAATTTTATCTTTAACAGTCCAGCGTTTTCCTTGTTTGACACAATTATTCATGTATAATTGACTTTGAAAAAATTGAAGTTGGGTGTTTGTTAAACATTTTTTAGACAAATTAATAATATGTTCTATTGAACCATCTCATTTTTTTTAATAACTCATGCTTTATCTTCAAGTTTTTGAGTTTTTTTTTAAGTCGAGAAATCTTAACTTGAGATGATAAGAACTTATTTTTAAAAGCAGTTTTGGCAGTTACATTATTTGTACTAATATTTCCAACATTATTTATTTCATTTAATTCGACTTTATCATTGATTTATTTTTTCTTTTTTTTTTTTTTGTATTTTATCTTGTAAATAAAGTCTGTTTATAGACTGTTTTCTCTTTAAATTTAACGCAGAAGGTTGATTTGGAAAGTTAAAAATTGTTGTTACAGCAGTAACAAGTGCTCTTTTACTACCATTATTGGCAAGATAGTATTGGGAAGAATCAAAATGTTTACTAAAAATAGTATAATTAAGATTAAATTCTCCACATGATTTTGTATCGAGATCTTGAAGACGACAATTACAAATTTAGTGGAATTATTTATATCATATTATGTATTAAAATTTTTTTTTTCATAAAATTTAAAGTCAAGTTGAAAATAGTGCAAAAAATATTTCATCAACTATTTTCTCTGGTTATTTTTAAAAAAAATTAGTGATAAATATAGAATAATAATTTTTTTAGGATGGCAGTAGTAATTTTGTTTATCTTTATGACTTTTTAAAATAAAATTATGTACAGTTTGAATGAATAGTTTTTGTTCTTCTGCGACACTTAAATAAGTTGCATTGAAAAAACGACATTATAATGAATATATTTATTAGCAATTCAACAATATAGCATTAGGACTAGCAATTCAACAAAATCTTGACAACATCAGTTTTACAGAAGCTAAGATCAAGACAAAGAATAAACTTTTATCAATTTTATCTTTGACAAAGTGCACAATAAAAACTCAATTTTATCAAATCAACAAAATTATTTACAAGATTAGCAGCAATTGCACAGAAAGATGATAATGAAGGTACTTTGTTTATGAGCTCAACCCATTTCCACAAGCTTTGTTTAAAAATAATCTTATGCGGAGACCTGATAAAGCCTCACTAAGAAAACTACTTCTAACAGAGAAAAAGGTTTGTTCAATAGAAAAAATGGTAAATTGCATCTATGTTCTTGATGAAGGTGCTTTATTGCATCGAGCGCACTGGGTTAAGGGAACAAAGTTTAGCAACATATTGTATGCATATGCAACCTATGTTCGGAACAACTATGGCAAATGCATAAGTGTATTTGATGTATATATGTCCACAGTAACAACAAAATCGAGTGAACACATTAGAAGAACAACAGCTACAACAGCTAGTGGATCTTCAAATAATATTATCATCAAAGAAGATAACGAAGGTTTGTACTCCAAAAAATGTTTTTTGAGTAATGCGCACAATAAGGAGCAATTAATATCGTTCCTAGCAGCAAACATCACTAAGGATGGCCATACGGTTCATGTATGTGAGGGGGGGGGGTGCTGACACAAAAACTTTTTCTGAGCCTCTCGAGGTTGCAAAAAACTTTCCAACAGTAGTTGTGGCTGATGATACAGATGTGACTGTAATGCTTTTTTACTACTGGAAGTTATGCGATTTTTTTTTTCAGGAACACGGTGAGAAATGTTGTAGCATTACAAAAAGTCAAATAGAAGTTGCGAACGTCAAGGATCATTTGCTTTTTGTTCATGCGTGGAGTGGATGTGACTCCACTTCAGCAATATTTGGCAAAGTAGAAGCAATGTTTCTTAACTCCGTCAAAAAGTCAGAAAGTATGAGGCAGATATCCGAAACATTCATAGACTACTGGGTAACAGACAAAAAAATTGCAGAATCCTCTGTCAATGCTTTCAAAGAATTATATAATGGACATCAAAAGACTTCATTAGCCAATTTAAGGTTTATTCTTTTTTAAACCTAAAACTATAAGTAAATATAAAAACATAAAATGATTAGCTGAGCTTAATAAAAATTTTTCAAATAGTCAAACTGTATTTGTTTTGTCGGATTGTCTTTATATTTAAACAAATTTTTTTTAAACGTTAGGTGTTCTAAATATCTCGAAGCAGTGTGCAAAAGTATTGTCGTCCCTAAAAAGCTACCACCAACGGAACAGGCTGCTCATTTTTATGGTTACAGAGATCATTTGCAAATAATTGAATGGAAAATGCTAAACGAAGGATTAAACTTAAAACCTACGGAATTGCGGATGGAAATCAATCAATAGACACCTTGATCCAATTCCAACTGCAAAGAAATAGCTCCAACAAATTTGCTCAAGGTCATCCGATGCAACTGCAGATCTAGTTCATAAAATCAATGCCAAACAAAAGCATGCATTTGTAGGAAAAACGGCATGAAGTGTATGCCAGCATGTGAAGATTGCCATGGGATGAAATGCAACAATAAAACAAACAGAAAATTTTAAAGAATTAAAATTATATTTACGCGTTAATTAATTTATATAGGAAGAGAAATCAATGATATTGATCAATAGACATTGAGGAGGAACATGAAAGCAATGACTACGGTGATAAAAAAGAAAACTTTAAAAATATTTTAAATGACATGTTTTAAATATCAAAATACTTAATAATCCTAATAACTTAAATGTTTTTTTTGTAAAAAATCTTTAATAAAAGGTATATTTTCAGTTTCAAATTACGACGATTAGGGTCCATTTTTAAATTGGCTTTTTTCATGGCAAAGTTGCACAAAAGTCTTTAAAAAGTTTAAAAAAATAGGTCCGCTAATAAAATTTGGGGCCATAAAATGTAAAGGGCCAAGGCTATACCCCTGCCCCACACCTAGTCCCTCCTTGATCCAGCGCTAATATTTTTATGTTACAAATTACACAACATTTTACTTAGCATTAGATTATATTTCTAACGATATATCATTCTTACTATTTCCAACAAAAAAAATTTCGAAAATTATGACGCCATAATTCTCTTTGAGCAGCTATAACTTACGAACCATACATTTTTAAAACTTTGCTAAGTAAACATTTTACTTTGCATTAAATTATCTTTTAAATGGTATATATAACTAATAATTTTGGCAATAAAAATTAGTCAGTTTGCGTAAATTTTTTATTTAAAAAATTGGCAAGTTGTAAGTGCAATCTCTCTGACCACTCTAAGTAAGATCAACAGCAAATGAAAAACCATACATGCAAAATAACCAAATACAATCAAAAAATAAAAGAAATAGTTTTTAAACTTGATTTGCAAAGTATTCTCAATAAACCACAAATTGCATACAATTTTCAACAAAAAAAAGTTGTAAATATATATCTACATCCAAGAATGAAAACAATAATAAATTCGTACACCATTCTAAATGCAAATCACAAGTTTCAATAAAAATAGCTACCGTTGAAAAACACATGCCGTTTATCTAATAGTTACTTGACGAAAAAATGCCATATAACAAGCAACTGTCACTTCAGATGACCCGATAAAACAATAAAAGCATACATTGGCGTAGGTAAAGCTTCCACAATACTGTGATAGGCTAAGTGTTAAAAATACTGCAATATTCCAAAAAATAAAAATTATAAATATAAAACTATCGAAATTCGCTAATGGGTAATGTCAATTATACATATTATGATTGCTCATCAATCTTCTTAGTCTTTCGCAGTATTAAAGATGTCTTAAGCTGGAAGTCCATTTTGTTTCTTTGCGTTAAATAGATTCAACCAAGGTTTTATCAGTTTTTAAATAAAAAGCCCAAATAGACACTGTATAATTATGGTGTGGTCTAATAAACACTTTAAATAACTTGAGAGTCGTATTTTCATGAATGAATGTGAATGGGATTAATTTATTATACCTTTTTATTCTATTTTCCATTTATTCCAAAATATTATAATTTTAACTTAAGTCTGCTTTGAGGTAGAGAATCAACGCTTTGGCGAAATCGAGATTACATTAATAAACTGCTGAAATGCTATAGAAGATGAAGCAATATTAAAAGTTTCTATTAGATTAGTCACGCATAATTTATGCTTAAGAAAGCCATGTTGCAGAGAGCATTTTATTATCGTTAATGTGTTTAGATACTGTTTTTATTTTATGTGCTCTTTTTGCTTTTAATATTTCAGCTTTTACAGAACGATTAAGAAGATAGCAGTTTAAGTTTATTATTCTTCCATTTAGTTGAGCAGTTGATATACCAAGCGGATTTTTTTTGCTCGGAATAGGTTTTTAATATTTGGAGTAACCCAAGGATCATACTTTTTCTTTATTTTGTTAAACTTGGGGATAAAATATTAGCAAACAGTACAATTGTTAAAAATTAAATTAAACAATAGTTCCGTGGTTTTATGCAGAAATAATTTTTTTTTTTTTAATTTTATATGGTGCCCCAAGAAGTCCTTACGGTCTTATCACAGAGCACTGCGGAAGAGCATTTAATAGGAAGTTCATGTCTCCTTTCTTATCGATGTTGCAAAGCTTGTCCAGGTGGGGTTCGAACCCCGGATCTTTTGTTTCTGAGGCAAGTGCGCTACCACTGCGCCAAGGCTGCTTTCTCTTGATTGATGCAATAAACTTTGATATTGAATCGTAATCATCTTTGCTGTAACAAAACAACTAAGACTCATTTTCGGGAAACGGTTTGAAACAAAAATTCCTTAAGTGATACTAAAGTGGCCCTCAGTATTATTACCTAATGTAGCATTAGGTTAATTACTATTATTACCTCAGTATTATTACCTAATGTAGCAATAGGTTAATTATTATTATTATTACCTTAGTATTATTACCTAATGTAGCATTAGGTTAATTATTATTACCTCAGTATTATTACCTAATGTAGCATTAGGAAACATATTTAAAATAGAACTACTGCTGTAGGTAAATAACAAGTCCAACATGGTTTGAACAACCATATGTTGATGTTTATGAGTTAATACAGTTTGTTTTAACTTTTTAGATATAAATAAATAAAAAGCTCACTATTTGAGGTATTAGTTAAATTATTATCAAAGCTAAAAAAAACAGTCTGAAGAGTTTTTAGTTCCTAACTATATAATAATAGCAAAAATTGTTAATCTTGCTATGTTTATATACATGCATATTATTTTTAAGAATGACAACTTAAATAAAAAAATTTGAAAAACTGGGATTGGTCCCCTAATAACTCTGGGCCCTCCCGCGGCTGCGGAATCGTCTCTACGCTATATATATATATATATATATATATATATATATATATATATATATATATATATACATATATATATATATATATACATATATATACATATATATATATACATATATATATATATATATATATATACATATACATATATGTACATATATATATGTATATATATATATATATATATACATATATATATATATATATATGTATATATATATATACATATACATATATGTACATATATATATGTATATATATATATATATATATATACATATATATATATATATATGTATATATATATAAAAGTATATATATATATGTATATATATGTATATATATATATGTATATATATATGTATATATATATATATATGTATATATATATGTATATATATATATATATATATATATATATGTATATATATGTATATATATATATATATTAAAGCATGACTTTACGACTAAAGATCGAATAGAGAATTTAATTGTTTATTTATTAATGTTAAAAAATTTCACAAGGTTAAAAGGTAATGGAAAAATCATTTTGCCACTCGGTTACTTTATGAGAAAACGATTCAAAATTTGTTTGACAAATTTAAGGAGACAGTCAGTAATGACAATCAAGAAAGACCCTGGATTTTTAAATATTTTTATTACTTTATTCCATCGTTATAAATACTTAAGTATTTACATAATTATTATTAGAGTTTTTGTAATTATTAAATTGTTACATTTTTTTAGTGTAAAATAATTTTTTAGTTTTTAAAACATTTTTAGGTGCACCTTCTTGGCGTAATAGTGAAACAGGTTCATGGTTCATTCAAACCCTCTGCAAAATACTTAAAAAACACTCTAAGAATAAGTCGCTGACAGATATGTTAGTCAAGGTCAACGAAAAGATTTCTAAAAAACAAGAAGAGTTTGAAGATGGCGAGCTTGCAATGCAAGTTTCAAATGTACGTTATTTAAGTTTAAGATGGCCATTATATTTTAAGCCAAACGGAACGTAGATCGACTAATGTTTTAGTACTGTGTGTAAAGTCATAATCAGGTAGAATTATAGCTTACAAATCTTTGTCTAACAAAAAAAGAAACATTGAATTAAATTAGTTTTTTGTTTGTTTGAAGATTTAAAATATTCATTGAATCATTCATTTATCTTTTTAACATTTAAGTTTTTAACTATATATTTGTAATTGTATTTTGTAGTTTTCAATCACACAATTTTTAAAAGTATTTTTAGTATTTAAATATTTTATATAACATAAATTTTTACATTAAGTATTTTAAAATTTTGTTATTAATAAGTGCCAGCCTCAAGTACACGCAACATACTCGCTACACATTCAAATATTTTTTTCAAGAAACATTTTGAAAAAGGTTATATTTAAAATTGATAAAATTTTTGATTTATTTGTTACAATCAATCATATTTTTGTCAGAAGTACATACGAGCATAAAATATCTGCCTAATAGTAATGAATTGAACGGTTTGCTGAGTAAATAACTTTATGGTTCAACCAAATAATTTCGATCGAAAGGGAAATAAGTCAATCCTTGGATATAATTAAGCTTGATGGTTCGTATATTAATAATTCGAAGAAAATTCGCGAAAGTTTGCATTTTAGCTTGTTGCTGAACTTTCAACAGAAAATTTTGTAAAATAATGAGTGCGCGCTCAACATTAAAAATTTGCTTTTTCTGTTTATTTTTTGGACTCAGAAAAATTCATGCTGCGAGACAAAACCTTGGTAATTTCAAAAATAACACACATTACGATTAGAAAGATGTACTGATCTTCAAATTAAGTATAAAACCTTGCGAAAAACAGTTTTTGTGAGGTCTTGCAAATTCTAAGGCCATTTTTAATAATCATAATAGTTTTATATTTTTTTCTAAAAATATTTTAGTTTAGTTTTTTTAATATATGAATTTTGTTAATTTGTGAAAAATGTTGTTAAATAAAGTGTAAACAGCATCCTAGATTTTTTTTCACATTTTTTTGTTGTCGTATCGTTCATAACTGTAAATTTTCATATTGTCTATATTATTTTCTTATCATTAAAAATAATCAGTAGTAATAAATTTAGTTTTAATATCCTAAAATTAGTAATTACTATTATAAAATTTAACAAATTCCTAATTTTCCAATTCAGAATCTTTTTTAATTTACATTTTATATACCCTTGATACAATGTAACATGTTTTATCAAAAAAAAAAAGATTAGTCGAGTGTTATAAGGTAGCCGTAAGTATGTGATGATATAGAAATATATACAGGTTATATTTTACATAATTGAGAAATAATTAAGTTTTTAATTAACTAGGGTAAAACACCCAGTGTTCGCCATTTTTTTGAACTTATTTTAAAATAAATAATTATTTTTCGCTTTTATTTTCATAAATTATAAATTTTTTAGTCTTAGCCTATAGATCGAAAGTTGGACTTTACGATGCTCATAGAATAAATGACCTCCGATAATAAATACAGGAGCAATAGCCTCCGAAAGAGCCAAATGGCGACCACAAGCAAGAAACATATGTTCGCCATCTGGGAATTTTTACTTTTACAAGTGTTAGCCACAAATAATTTTTTTAAAAAAATGTCTAAATTATTGTTAAAGAATCAAAGTTTTATATGCACTTTTTTTTCACTTTAGTTACAAATTAAACTAGAAATCTCCGGTCATATCATTGCGTGGAATCTAAAAAAGTGACCAAGTGGTTAGTGACCAAGGGGCAAAGACTAGGTCGCATGGCGAACACTGGGAATTTTATCATGTCTAATCCTAAACTTACGGAAAAAGAATTATTAGACGCAGTCTCTTTGTTAAAGCCCAATAAAAGCGTAGGTTTCGATGCCATAAGTAGAAATGTCGTTTTCAAATCAATAAAAAGCATCACAATTCCATTATTACATATTTTAATTTATCTTTAAAACATGGTGCTTTTCCAGAAAACCAAAAATCGCAAAAATCATTCAGATTTTAAAATCAGGCAATCCTTCTGAAGTTGCAAATTATCGTCCAATCTCAATTCTTACTTGCTTTTTTAAAATATTAGAGCGAGTTTTCTATAATAGGCTTTATTCTTTTTTAAATGTAAATAATATTCTTTACCATAAACAATTTTGATTTAAATCTGACCATTTCACCGATCGTGCAATCATTCACCTTGTTCAGAACATATTTAAATCGTTTGATGAAGGCAAGTATACCCTTGGTCTTTTTATCGATTTAAGTAAAGCTTTCGATACTAAAAATTTGAAACTAAAAATTATGGTATAAAAAATACTAAATTGTCCTGGTTCGAGAGTTATTTGACTAATAGAAAGCAGTAGAATAAAACCGGGTCAAACCGCACACTTGTCAATAAAAATTAAATGACTTTTTTTTATTTTTTTATTAAATAGGTAATAAAAAATTCCATAAGATAATGTGAATATATGTTAAAAAAATAATAGTAACATTATCGATAATATTAAATGTAAAGAAAAAAAAATTGTGGTTTTAGGCGACATGATAAAACCGCACATTTGAAAAAACATTGAATTATTTAAATTTTAACTTTTTTTTGTTATTTTATTTAACACAACTTATATTTAAGAAACTATATTAAAGTTTTTAAATTTTTTGCAACAAAAAAATTTAGTTCCAACTACATATTTCTTTGGTAAACATGTTTCTTCGCACAACCGTTCCCGACTTACCGAATTCTCGCATTTTTTGGGTAATACATTTTCCGCCAAATTTTGACATGTTGCACAGCTTCAATTTCTTAACATGCGATTGATTTCTGGCTTGAAAACTGCTTCAGCTCTATCTCGATACAGTTTTTGCAAAACTTAACATATGCTTGATATCTATTAAAACTTGAAGCAGGTGTAGTTGAGAAAGATGGTAATCGGTGTGTAGTTGGAGTAGGTGCTACGGCGGCTGTTAAAGATGATAAAACTGTGTCTGAGCAA
The DNA here is from genome assembly GCF_038396675.1 of Hydra vulgaris. NCBI lineage: Eukaryota > Metazoa > Cnidaria > Hydrozoa > Anthoathecata > Hydridae > Hydra > Hydra vulgaris. Next base: position 36,926,998 of record NC_088921.1, read on the forward strand.
GATGGTGTAGGTGCTGCGGAACCTGCTAAAGTTGATGAAGGTAAATTAAGCATTTGTGTGATTGCTTATGACTTATGATTTATGTTGTTTTTATTAAGTGGAAATGAGCCAGTGTACTGGAAACCAGCAATTGCGTGCAAGCGAGTAAAACATTTACCACTCTAGTACAGCAGTTTGTGCAACGGTGAAAAATTTTGTTTATCTAAAATCTTACATTTTGAGTCTTTGCAATACTTTGTAAGAATTTCTTTCCATGCTTGTTTGACATGAAAATAGACACCTCTATCTAATGGTTGTAGAATATGTGAAGAATACTCTTGTAGACAAATCAATAATATTGATTTGTGTGGTCATCTAATACTAAAATGTAATTACCACCAATTTGCTCAGTTTTGGGTATAAATACTTCTTTCAGCCATTCAAAAAACGTATCGTGCTCCATCCAACCTGATTTTGAAATTGAATATTTGGTGCCAACTGGACCATCTCTTGCTCAGTCATGACGAAAGTTTCTTTTGGCTTTGTATATCACAAATGGTGGCGATTGTTTACAGTATAATGAATTTTTTCTTTGTTACCAGTAAGTTTAAATCCACGTCTTATCCCTTTTCGACACACTAAAGTTTTTTTGCCTTGATCCCCCGTAAAACCTGTTTCATCACAATTCCAAATATGCGACCCAGAAGTTATACCAGTGTGTTGATATTGCTTGGCGACTCATTGAAAATAACGATTAATTATTTCTGGCGTACAAGAAGCGGCTCATTTAGATGCTAAGTTATCCGTTTTTCTTGTTAAAATTTCTTTTGACCATCTCTTCATGAAGGCAAAAAACCAGTCTTTATTTGGCTTGCCATTTTTAAATAAGTGCAATTGATCTTCGCGTTTAAGATAGCCAAATACAAATTCCAAGATTTCATTTTGAATTAAACCATTACCCTAGTCACCAATTGCAAGTAAACAATTGCTTCCAAATTTAATAAATAGTTTATAGTAGGACCAAACCTAGCTGAAAAAATTCCAAACCCTAAAAAATTAATAAAGGCAACATATGACCCTCTAAACTTGTATCTAAACTTTTTTGGTTTGTCGTTTGAAGAGTTTGAAAGTGCTTTTGAATTGTTAAAGTCAAATAAAGCAGTTGGTCCAGATGATGTCAATGGGAATGTTATTATAAACAGTTTTGACGTTTTAAAAGACATACTTTTCCAAATTTTTAAATGATCTATTAATTAGGGAATTTTCTCATATCCTAAATGTATATAAACTAAACACCTCTATCATGTTCTTATTTTCATGTTCAAACTTAATAAAAATATATTAATAACCTTTATTTTTTTCAATTTTTGAAAAATTAAATCACATATACCCTCCTAGATTTTCAAAATACAACTACATTCAATTCAAAACTTTAATATTTTAGCTTGTTATATATTATATAGCAACTTCTGGCCTACCTAATGTCAATAAAAAACAAATCTAACTAATTTGTAATCAATCCTAATTGTCTAAAAAAATTTAGAAATATCAATCCTTACAATCTTGCAAAGACTTGTGTATTGAAGTTACGATACTCAGTCAGTATTAATTAGGGTTAAGGTCCCTATTTATTTAATATCAATTATTACAAATAGTCAGATCAACATCAAACATAAAATACTGACGTTTAGATGAACCATGACCAATACTTGGTGGTGGAGGGTTCATAAAAATATCCTCAAGTTCCACATCATAAAGATTGTCATTTTCTCTTACAAATTTGTTAAAAGTCTCCTGATTTCTTAAGATACACAATTTTGTAAACTATACCAACGACTTCTATAACTGAAAATCTGCTACATAAAGTCCAGAGTATTTCCTTCCGGCCAACTTGACAGTTTAAAAATTTCCAGAAACAATTTCACTTTTATTATAAAGTATATTTACTATTGACTTACCAGTAACATTTGCCAAAAAAGTCAATATCAGTAAAGACGTTTTCATTAAAAGGATAAATACCTGTACATTTAAATCTGTTTACAATATTATTTGATACAAATGCATGAGGATAAGCTTGATTAACAAGGTAAGATATATCATAAGGTAAGATATATCAAGGTAAGATATATCATTTTACCAACATTACCTGGTGATATCATCCAGTTGTTCATGGCATTGCTATGAAAAGTTTTAAATGGTCCAAAAAAACTACAATCAAGAGATCGCATTTTATGGGTTGTGTGAGAATGAAATTTCATTAAAACTATGCCCGATTTTTTTACTTACTCAATAACAGAAATGTTTACTTAACTCTCATGATTATCCATTAATAAAAGAACTGGTTTTTCAATTGATGGTAGCACATTACTAATAAAATGTTCAAGAAATTGCACAAAAATGACTTCATTTGACCATCCAGACTTATTAGCTGCTCCTACACTTCCAGGAGGACAATTTTTTTACCTTTTGGAGCTAAATATTTTGGTGGTACTTGGACTGTGATAGTTCCTGTTTCATCACAGTTCTAAATATTTGATGGGTCAAAATGACAACGTTCTAAAACATTTTTGTAATTTTTATATACAATTCTTACAGTTTCTTTATTAAATGCAGAAGATCTACCAAGACCTGTAGGTTGTGGTTTACGTAGAGATAGCTTGTTATTACATCTTTTGTGATAATCTCGCAGCCATTGTTCACTTGTACATTTATTTTTTATCCATGAAGTTTCATTTTTTTATGATTTGCTAAAGTATACTCATATGCAAAGGACCTTATCTGCTTTAATGTAAGTCCATAATGCATATTTGCAGTACCTGCCAAGTAGTTTACCAAAATAATTCTTCTTCTGTTGAGAATATTTTTTTGGTTTGGTATGTGAATATAAATATTCGTAACTACCAGATTTTTTAAACTGCTTCAACTGATATATCAAAGTTGATTTTTTAATGTTGCAATGTCTTGCAGCTTCACTTAAACTCTTTTTTGATAAAGCACAAAATTCACTGCATTAAGCATATCCGTTTCGGAAATCTTTTTGCGAAAAACAGCAAACTTGCTCCTTGGCATTTTAAAACTAAAATATATTAACAGAATTAATTAACTATTTTTATGCATTTAGTTCCCTATAGCTGTGCAGAAGTTAGGTAATAAAATGAACTTGACAATAATATTGCTTCAGCTGTCCAACTAACTAAATTAACAAGATTGATTATTCTGAGTGTAGTAGTGGTCCAATAATAAATAGTGAATTGCATTAAAACTCAATGGAATTTTTCATTACCATAATACTAGAAATAACTATGCATTAAAAAGCAATAAGCACAGACGCCTTATTATTATTAGATAATAAATTTTATAAATAAAGCACAGACGCCTTATTATTATTAGATAATAAATTTTATAAATTTGCTCTCTTAAAGTCCGCAAACCACCGAGGAAACAAAAAAGATTTTGTCGGTCAAAGGTACAACGTCCTAGTCTGGTCAAAGGTACAAGAGATGGGTTTCTTTAACAATTATCGTCTTAATCCCCATTTACGGTCAGACATAATCATACAAACTTTTCAATAACAAAAAAATGATGCTGGGTAATGTTAATAATGTCGTAGATGAATCAAACAGCAATTTATCACAGTTTTAAAATCAGAATAAGATTAATACAAATATTTACTTTTTAAGAGCCAAATCTTATAATTAGTTTTGGATCAATACCATCTATCCCAAGTATGGTGCTTTGGAGTAAAAAAAGTTGTCATGGACTATTATTTCAAATGACACTTAACTTTTATTTAAAATAATAATAGCAAGCCGACAGAGTAGAGTGACTAAAGGTACAACGTGGTCAAAGGTTCAACAGGTTCCCCTATGCATCGCTTAGCGGAAATAGGGATTTGTATATATTTTTGAGTGATTTTTCATATTTAAACTTTTAAAGTTTTTTCTTTTGCATTTAGGTCTTAATTCTCTACAAAAAAAAATTATTTTTAGTTTTTTTAAACTTTTGATATTTTAAGGGTTTTTTCATGGTTTTAAAAAATTCGCATTTTTTAAAAATCTTTTTAAAGTATATGATATGTGATTAATTTCTATATTATTTTTATGCAAAATCAAAATAATCATATATTTAATTGAATGTATAACCAGAAATAGTAAAAAAAGGTTTTTGCATAGCATTTTTTTGCTGATTTTTTGATTTCTTAAACATTGATTGATTTGAGCATGTGGTCACAGAGGTAGCCTCGTTTTTTTTTTAAATAAAATATAGCTACTGTGAATTGACTGTACTGCCATGCAAAAATATTCATGTGACCTCTGTGACCTCATGCTTTAAAATCATTTTTACTACTGTGAGTTTTATTCTAAAACCGACTAAATTCTGTGAGGTATATGAAAATTCCATAGTTCAATAACATACAGTTTGAGCTTGCGATGGTTTTTATAAATTATCAAAATGGCTATATTCACTCTTCGTCAAATTCAAACACATGCATTTCCCCCAAGGCATATATTCTTAAGAAAAAACTTTAAAGCCTGTGCCAAATTTTTGCAGTCTAAGTTTATTGCACTAAACAATGCAGGCTGTATGGTTAGTTTCAAAATTTTTCGAAGACTGGCTTTTGAGTTGATAAAAAACTTTAACAAAAGTAAAAAAAAGCAGTTTGTTCTTCACTAAATACAAAAATTTTCTGGATAAAAAATAGAATACAAATTTTATGTCTCGTTAGTTTTTTTATTACTTTTATATATATATATATATATATATATATATATATATATATATATATATATATATATATATACACGCATTTTATAAATGTTTTAGGAGAAATACTGTAACAATGGGAACACCTGAAGCAGGTGTATTTACTGTACCTTGTGCACCAAAACCTAGAAAATCTTTTTTAGACCTCACGAGTAGGATGAAATGTAAAAGAACTGAAAATATTCAGGGAAAAGAACTGGAAGGACTTCAACATGCTGTAAAAAGGTTTGTATATAATCTTTCTACTGCACCCAGGTCTACTTTATATTTATAAAAATTTATCATTGCACACTTTTTGCAGTTTGAGACTAACAGACAGAACATGGGCTGAATTTTAGAAAATTGTTACATAAAACCATCGTATAGTGTTTGTACTGTTGGAGATTCGAAGTGGAAAAAAGATAATATGGAAAAATTGTAATCCAAATAGTCCAGATGCAACCCGTCATCTTATGTTTTGTTTTGCCAAATAGACTGCTAGATTTATTCAAGAGAAGTTTAAACATTTACAAAATGAAATTTTGTCTTTAGAGAATATTAAGTTTACACTTCATGACAATACTTTTGTTATAAATTCAAGTTTGTTAACTATTTATACCACAATGAATGTGAGTGGAAGAATTTTAAATTTGAATACCAATATGATCAAACTTTTTAGGAACCTGCTCATTTATATGAACAATACAATCACAAGACCAGATATAAAAATTTTTAAGCAGAAATCTGAACATCTGTTTGGTTTCATTTCTAACGATCAATTTTAAAAGCCATTCCAATGTCACAGTTTGTGCATGGAATGGTAGTTCATGGTGTTTCTCAAATACAAATTAAATATTTTAAGTATCCTATAGGTTTTTTGTCTGAGAGTGCCATTGAAGCCAGGAACAAAGCCAACAAAACTGCACCAGTAGGTCATGCACGTTTATCTTCTTTTGCGGAAAATACTAAGGATACAGCTAATTATTTATTTAAGACATCTGACATGTATCTATACTGCAAGAAGAACATAATACAAGAGGTATAAAAGCTACACTGCAAGAAGATTCAGCTGATAACTGTTTTTAAGGTAAATATTGGAGTAAGCTATGTGTATCTTTAAATTTAGATATTTAATGTTATTATTTAATTTTAATAATGATACATTTTAGGTGCTGGTGGTAGCCAATCGGATATTTCTGAGGATATTTCACGTAATCAACACAGTATGTTTTTGATTCATTTTGCCATGATTTTATTTTCCTCAAAAATGTGTCGAAAGTCCTATTTCTACTTAGGGATGCATAGTGCAATTCTTGAAGGTTTGTTGTAAATATTAAATGTTGCTCCACATAAGGATTGCTAAGACATGTTTAGAATGAAAATTTTAGTTCTATTTTAATTATATCTATTTATTACAGTGAATACAGTTTTTTTTCTTGAATATATAATTATTAGAATTAGAGTTTGATAATAGATAATTTCTATAATAAAAAGTTTATATCTTAAACCAAACTATTTGTTACAAAAATAAAACTTTTTAAAATTTTAATGTTTGTTGTTAAATAATTTTTGAAAGTCGAAGAGTAATGGTTCGTATTAAGAAAAGAAATCAAGGAAGTATCATTAAACCATGCAGCTGTAATTGATAAGCAAGTTTTAAAAAACGGCTATTTTCATAGCCACATATTGTTAAAAACCTATTTTAGCATCAGAACCTTTATTCTGCAATTGAAGGAAATGGAACTTCTGGTGTATTTATTTTACTTTTATTTAAAATAAAATACTTATGTTATTTCCTTTTTTATTTAACATGAAAATATACATTTTAGACAAGATGCTGGTCATGTTATATCCTTTTTTATTTAACATGATTATATAAGTAGGAGAAAAAAAAATGCCTCTAACCCCTAAAAAAGATAAACTGATGTATCAGATTAGAGTTTTAAATATTAAAAACTATCGGTTTTATATCTTTTTAATCAAAAATCGAATAAGTTCGGATAAACCGTCTAAAAAACCAGAACGAAACCGGTTTTAAATAAGACCGGAATTTTTTTATAAATATTATATAAACAAACAATCTAATAATTAATGCTTTGTTAAAAAAATTACTTCAAAATTTTAAACAGATCTCTAATTATAAAGCTATTTCCTTTTTTTTCTATTAGCGCGACGTATAGTGCCACGCTTTAAATAACAAATCAATATTTTTTTCGGTAGAATAAAAATGGTACATGTAGCAATACTACAATTATTACAAAAATTGTTGATATTTCATAGTAGTTTGAAAATAGTGGTATTACATAGTAATTTGAAAATAGTGATCAAATATCACAATAAGCGGTAACGTTATGAGGTCTAAGTAGAAAAAAACTTACAAAATATAAACTAAAACTGCCATAAATCCCCACGAAACCAATCAGACTGAAATTTTATCCAGAAATTAGTATGGTCATATGCTACATTTGAATTTATATTTTTATCAAATTATATGTAGTGGTTCTCATTCTACAGACGTTTCTATTGTTGCACTAAAAAGGTAAAATTTAGCTTTTTGAACATTGTAATTAAATTATTTTCTGCAAACAAAATTTCAAGATTTCAAAATTTGCGTCACAAATCGATCTGTACGCTATCACCCCATATAAGTGGCGTTCTTGAGTCAGCTATGTTGGCATTATCAGTATCCATGCTATCCGTGCGAACTTGACCATTTCTATTCAAAAACACAAAAAAATTTAAGTTAAAAAAGTTGATTTTTAGATAAAATTTAGATTAGTAAAATAAATCATGGTTTTACATCATCTAGTTAATAAATTTAAATCAACAATTCCTTGAAAATAAATATATGAAAATAGTCCTAAAAAGTCTGTGAAGTTCGGTGTTAATTTGGTACTGTTCAAAAAGAATTAATTTTACTAAATGAAACAAAACTAAAATAAATTAATTGAAGTGAACCATCATTTTCAAGTTTTGAAAAACTAATTTATTTTTTAAGTCAAGATAAAAAAGAACTCCGGTTGGGTGTTTTAAAAGTGCTTTAAGTTCATCTAGCAATAGTTTAAAAGATCTTTTTGTAAAAATTGATCAGATGAATTATTCAAAATGATAGTATTGGATCACTCCGCATAACTCCGAATAGTGTGAACAAAGTTTTCCTCACAAAAGAATTTCACGCTAATGCTTTTGAAAATAACAATAAACTTTATTGTTATTTCCAAAAGTATTAGCGTGAAAATTTCAAAATAACCAGTTATTTCACAATACCATTTTCAGGCTAATACTTTTGGAAATAACAATAAAATTATCAAAGTCACCTTCTTTATCAAAGTCACCCCATTATATCAAGAAAGGCTACATTATTTTTGAGAATTGTTATTTGAGATTATAACCAACCATTTCAATTTTATTATCTTATTCATCGTATTCAGCAGAAGTCATGCAAAATGCCTTGTTGGATACCACAACAAACAGAATGTCAATCTTCAAGGCATCAAAGTTATATGGTATACCATATGGTACTCTGCACAACAAAAGCAAGCTGAGACATATAAAAAAAACCTGGAGGCAGTGCAGATATAAGCCAAAAACCAAAAAATAGATACTGCAGATTCTTAGCATCTTGACAGGTTAGAAACTTCGAGTAGTATGAATATACGTCTGCTAGTAAAAGACTCTCTGGACAGGATAAGTGTTTGTGGTTCAATTTTTAAAAACAACTTCTCTAGCCCTGAATCAATCTGACTGCCAGAGTTGCTGACAACGATAAACCAACAAGTGCTAAACGTGATAAAGATTTAGTTCGTATTTGTTTTGATTAGTTATCCGTTACACTACAAAACATTCTCAATACTAAAATGGAAGTATATTAGACAATTCAAAATCTGGTTGGTTTGACTCTAGAATATTGTTAGTATTATATGTTGGTTTTAACTTTTACACTTGAAACACTACCTTCTACAGGAATGAAGGTCGACATTTGAGATAATTTAGTTTTACATTTTTTTATTTGGTAAAAGCACGCTCAAAAAATATGTTTCAAATTCTCACAATTTCCAATATGAGGTTACTAAGGAAAAATGAAGGAACCAAAAATTTGTTTAAATAACCAGTTACAGAAGACTTTGTTGTTGCTATACTTTTTTCATACTTATTGGAACATCTTCTACCACCAAAGACAAATAATTGATATCAGCTACAGTTTGCAAATGTAAAAAGTTTTGATACAATCTATTAGACATGTGTATTTGATATGCTATCAGCAGATATCAGAAACATTTAGTATATAACTGATCTTAGAGCTTTTATTATAATAACATTAACATCTAGTCTTTCTAACATTTGTTTTTATAATTGCATTAATTTTATACTACACAGTACTACTTAATTACTAATCAAATTTTGACACGATTTATTTGATTATTTTTGTTTTGTCTCTTAAATGTATGCCTAACTTTACAAGGTGTGATTTTTTAGCTTTTTGTTTTGGCAACTTTTTTATTTTCTAAATGTAGGTAAAAACTAAATTTTTAACTAAAAGACTAAAACTTCTATTGGTATTATTTTATTATTATTTTGTTTTGGTATTATTTTATAACTACTAATTATGTTTATTTGTCTTCTTTAATGATGCTATTGATATATAAAATTGATTTGTTTAACGTAACTTAATATACATTAAAAACATTTTTATTATTTTTGTTTGTTATATTTGGTTAAATTTAATTAACCCATTTTCTTTTTTAAATCGATAGTTTTATCAATGAAATGTATTAATTTGTTTTCATGTTTTGTTCTAATTTAGTAAAAATCCATATAAACTATTAATGACACTTCCCAGATAACACATAGACATTGGGCCGACATCGGCGCGACGTCCATATTTAACCGGCTAAAGATGTAATTTTTTCATCTTTTTCATGGGCGGCTACTCATCAGCAGGACGTAAACAAAAACGTCAAAAAAGGTATCGGCCCGACGTCCGTATTTGATCGACTAAAGATGTAATTTTTACAACTTTTTGACGCGCGGCTGCTCATAGGTAGAACGTAAACAAAAACATTAAAAATACATCGGGACGGCGCACAGTGGGACGAAATCCCGATTTCGTGGCCAAAAGTCAAATTTTTGAGTTTTATATTTTCGTCTTTTTACGTTCAGATCTTGTTTACAGATAGTCCTAGAACAAAATTCCGAACAGGGCAGGTATATACCTGCTCTAGGGTGGCCTGGGCGTCAGTTAACATTTAACCTCCGTTCGGTACGCACTAAACAAGTGGACACGTCGAAAAATTCTTGCCTGTTTTAAAGTGGTGTTAAACTGAAGAAACTATTTCAATTGGAATTCGGCAAAATGGAATCACTTTCTGGAGGCATGTAGAATATATGGTTATGTTTTGTTATTGCTAATTTTAATTTTTTTCATAATTAAATCGCGCGACAAGTAAACATGAAAAATTGTAAATTTTTTATCTGAAATCGATTTTCTAATGTCGTTTTAAAAATTTAACCGCGGTTATCCACCTTCTTTTGACAAGGAACTGATCATGTATAGTGTTAAATATAACATAATAAAAAACTGGCTGCCATTGAGTGCCATTTTAATAATGAGACTAGTTTTTATGGAGGAATGTGTGGTGCGACATTAAACTATGTTAATAGATTATTGTCGCACCACGCATTAATGGTCATGGAAACTAGTGAATTAAAATTATTTAATAGCGCTAATTACATTTTAATGCAATAATTTTTTATTTTAAATATATGGTTTAAAAGTTACTTCTCATTCCGTTTTATGATAATCTCAAAGTTTTATAAAATAGTCCTCAAAGAACTTTTAGCAGTTATTACTGTATTTTTTTTTGCAGAGACTTCCAAATCTTCAAATATGGAATTTTCAAGAAACGATATATTCTTTATGGTGAAAGACAGTTTAAAAAATGAATATAAATTCATCATTGATGTTTTGACAGATGAAATTTTCAAAAAAACGGAACATGTGATACAAGTAGGCGAGGATGAAATGTCATTATCACGGTTATTTTCAAATTTTCGATCGAGATGGAGAGCAGCAAGAAGATGGGAAGATTTTTTTCTGAAAAAAAAATGAAGAATGGTTGAAGGGCACCGTACAATTTTCAAAATTATCCAATACTGAATGCACAACACCTGAGAAAATTGTGAAGAGTGATAATAAAAAAGGAACATGTGGGCGACCTTCGCAATACTTTGCTTCATCTAGTGAAAGATCAAAGAGGCGAAAGACTCAAGAAGTACGTTCTACTTTTTCTACAGAAGAATTGGCATATGCTGCTCAAATGAGTTTAAGGACTTCTGGTCAAGTACATGCTGCTCAAGTTGTTAAAGATGTCACATTAACAACCCCAACAAGAGCCTCAAAATATATATTCGCTGTTCGTTCACAAAATGAAGTACCTTTAACCCCAGATGAAGCACTTTCTTTAATGATCGAGAAAGGAGAATCAAAGCACTCTTATCAACTATCAAGAAATGTAGCTAGAGCACATAAATGCAAATTATACCCATCATACCTTGCAGTAGGAAAAGCAAAAAAATGTTGTTATCCATCAGTTAAGTACACAACTGTTAGTTAGTTGTGCGCACAGATTGAACTACAGGCTTTACTTGATCATACCACATCTAGAATTATACAACTTCAGGCTGATGTTATTGATACTCTAAATCCGGAAATTCTGCAAAAATTAGCACTTTACTGTAAATGGGGATGTGATGGAAGCAGCGGTCAAAGTGTTTATAAACAGAAACTTACTGAGACTGGAAAATCTGATGAAAGCATTTTTTATACTTCTCTCGTACCTTTCCAATTAATACACAACAACCACGAGACGGGTGAAGCAACTATGGTGAGGAAAAATCCTAGACCATCATCTCCGCGATTCTGCAGACCATACGATTGCAGTTTGTACATGAAGATGTACAGTTATCATTGAAAGAAGTTACCGACATTGAACTGCAGATTGAGGGTCTTGCACCATATGCTAATGAACAAAATGGAAAATCCATTTCAGTAACTTATTGTATGTCATTTACGATGATAGACGGTAAAGTCTGTAATGCAGTAACTGGTACCACTTCTACATAACGCTGCTTCCTGTGCAAAGCTTCCTCTAAAGAATTTAATGACACCAACAACATTATAAAAATGGACATTACAACAGATAATTTAAGATTAGGATAAAAAGAATGTGAAAATACGTAAGGAAGAAATACAGACTCAATTTAGGATAAAACTGGAGTTTATCGCTGATTGACCAAAGTCAGGATATGGAAGCTCTAACGATGGAAATACAGCGAGTCGATGAAAAATTAATTCACCGATTTCATGTTATTTTGCAGGTAATTTCGAGCGGGCTTGATATAGATGATGAAAAATTCAAAGACTATTGTGTAAATACCGCTCATTTATTTGTTGCTCTATATCCGTGGTATTACATACCTACATCTGTACATAAATTGCTGATCCATGGAGCAGAAATTGTAAAGTAAGCCCTTTTACCGATTAGACAACTTTCTGAAGATGCCCAAGAGTCACGCAATAAGGACATTAAAAACTTCAGATTACATCATTCAAGAAAATGCTCAAGAGAATCGAATATGAGAGACATTTTTAATAGGCTCTTATTAACATCAGATCCATTTCTCTCGAGCATCAGGAAATTGCCCCAGAGACCGGTAAAATCTCTACATCAAGAAGCTATACAATTGTTAAAACAACCTGAAGTCACCAGACAAAAGACAAGGAACGATTTGGATTTAGATACAAGTGGTTCAACATCAGATTCCGAGTTGAATGTTTCGAACATTGATGAATATGACATACGTGATTTTTGTTACTAGGATTAAAGAAACAATTTTTTTACATATATGTGAGTTAATCTTTTACCAATTAAAAAAAACAACAATAAAATTAAAATTTCAAATTTCTATTTTTTTATTAATAGTATAAATTTGAAAATAATTTTGCAATGCTTTTGCTCTAATTTAACTCCTGAATCATTAGCAATGACCTTGAAAACCAAACTACATGAGATTTCATATTTTCATTGTATGAACAGTTTTGGCCGCCATATTGGAGCCGCCATTTTAAATTTTTTAAATCTGACCTCAGATTCCTAATTAGCGACCTCGAAAACCCTTACGTAGGTAATTTGGGAATTTTAGCCACAAAATCAGGATTTCGTCCCACTGTGCGGCGTCTCATTTTGGTTCATTTGTAATTTTTACATATTTTAGATAAAATACAAAACGAAATGATAAAATTTAACAGTATTTAGTAATATTTTTAGACACATAATAACATCGAATAGTAAAATAAAAATATAACTGACAATATAGTAAAACATTACCATAATTACGCGTTCAATAAAAAAAAAGTTAAGCAATATTGAAATTAAGTATGTACAAAGACAAAACGTATGCTTACAAAGACAAAAAAACTTTTTGAAAAACGAATTAATAAAGTTATAATATACTCTTGAATTCCTTTATTTATTTTTATCACTTAAAAGTAAAATATACTGACTGATATTGCTTCATTTTTTACACTTTTAAATTGAGTATTGTAGTTTAGATTCTTTGTTAAATTACAATTTATTGATGTAAATAAATATTGTTTTATTTTTGACAAACAACTAATATATATATATATATATATATATATATATATATATATATATATATATATATATATATATATATATATATATATATATATATATATATATATATATATATATCTATATCTATATATATATATATATATATATATATATATATATATATATATATATATATATATATATATATATATATATATATATATATATATATATATATATATATATATACACACACACACATATATAAAAGATATTGATTTCGTTTTAATTTAAGTCAAAATATAGTCTTTGATTAGAAAAGATTTAAAAAACAATTTGTAAGATTCTTTTACATTTATTTATTATTTAATTGTAACAATAATAATGTTACTGGTAGTATGTTTAAAGAATACAGTGAAATTGAAATGGCTAATAATAGGCGAAGAATTTATTTGTTTAAATTCTAATAGGCGAAAATAATTGTTGTCCAATTGAAAGAGATAGAGCTAGGCAAGATAAAATTAGTCATTGTTGAAATGTAAAAATTGCTGCTCGGTGAGCAAAAAACTTACCTGTCGGAATTCAGTGTCAAGCAGTATTAATGTTTGTTTGTTTGATTTTAAACACTTTAGAATAATACTAAGAATGAATTTTACTATTTATAGTAACAGTTGATAAAACTTTTAAATTCAAACATAATTATATTCTTTTTTTTTAGTTGCCTTTGTCATCACTTGATTAGTTTGCTTACTGCTAAAACATGGTTTTAATTTTGTAAACTTAATGATATGAAATTTACTCTACTAATTTACTCTACTTCAAATAATTAAGGTAAATATAATTTTGTTTACTGGTAATTTGGTTTTTAATAAAACCAAATTACCAGTAAAGTATTTTGGTTACTTAATAAAACCAGTTAATATTATTTATTGCGTGTATTTTTTACTTTTTTTAGTATGCTGCTTTGGAAACACTTTCTTTCTCTCCCTCTCTCTCTCCCTCTCTCTCTTAGATGAGAGTTAAAAGAGAATTAGTACAGGGAGCATCAATAAAACATGTAATTACTGAGGTCTTACGTATTTCTTAATACCACAATTAATAATGACCATGTATTTAAAATATTTTACGAGTTGCTCGCTATTTTATGATATAATTGTCTAAATAGTTTAACCATAATTGTTCAATATTGTAGTTAATAAAATCTTTTTAGTTCAAGAATTTTAACTGATAAAATATCTTATTAGTTTGTGGTATTATTTGACCGAGTTTTTACGTTAAGTTGTCTAGCCTTTTTATAATCTTTTCTTTTTTAATTATTTTGGAGAGACAGTAATGTCTGTAATGTGTGCTTACAAATATCTTATGCTATGCGCTATTGTTCTGTGTTTTGTGTTGATAGAGGGCTGTTATAGCTACTTTTTTAGTTCTTTATATTTTCTGTTATATTATAATCCTAATTCTACTAACAATAAAATGCAAATTATACTTTTGTAATTAAAAATAGTAATTATTTTTCATTTCTTTTTTTAGGTGTTGGCAAGCTTGTATATATATATATATATATATATATATATATATATATATATATATATATATATATATATATATATATATATATATATATATATATATATATATATATATATATATATATATATATATATATAAATATGTTTATAATAAAGTTTTAACTCATAAAATCAGTTGAAAGCCATTTTGTATGATGTCATCTTAATTATAGTCTTTTTGCTGTACACTTGAGTTTTATTTCTAGAGTATTGATTTCGTTTATTTTATTTTATTTTCAAATTTTTCAAGATTTAGGTTATTTTCAAATATTTATTTACATCAGTAAAAATAATTTTTCATGAATTTTTTTTTATTTTAAAGTAAAAATAATTGTATTTAATTTGATATTTTTAAAGTTATGAGTACCAAATCAAATTCTTAACTGTATTACTGAAATGTGATACTTTATTTTAGTTCGGGGAAAAAAAAATGGCTTATTGCCATAAAAAATTGCTGAAATCAGAGCACTTTTAATAAATACTTATCTTTTTCAACGAGAAATTGCCAGAAAAGGTGGTGTTTCGTGGGTTTCTGTACAAAATATGCACACAAAAAACGGCTAATATGGAGAGCCTGGCGCCAAAGAGGATTGTTAAATATGGAAAGAAGAGAGTCCTAACACCATGCAGGAAAAGAATTCTAACTAAGATTGTTTTAAAAAAATAGATAGGCCTCCATCAATGAAATAACTAAAAGGCTGGACCAATCTGGAGTCAAAATGTCAAAGAGAACGGTTCAACCTCGCCTACACGACCTTGGTTACATTTCACAACTTTCAGCTAAGAAGCCTAAACTGGCACCAAAAATTATGCAAAAAAGGCTGGAGTGGGCAATTAAATTACAGGAACTTAACAGAAGATGTTTGGAAATTGGTAAAATTAATTTAAATGATTTTAAAACATCTAATTTCTTACATCAAACTTCAAAGATTCACTTAACAATCCTTGTATAATATTTTAAGGTATGCTTTAGCGACGAGAGTACTTTTCAAGTGTTAACAAAGAAGACTAAATATGTAAAAAGAAAAAAAGAAGATAAATACTTATTGGACTGCATCATTCAAACTGTTAAACACCCCACCTCTGTGATGATCTGGTCAGTGATATGTGGAAGTGGAATGGGGAGGCTCTATATTTTCAAAGGAATAATGATCAGTCACAATTTCAAAAATTCCTGAAACAAAGGTTGTTGCTGCAATTGGAAGAACGCTGGGTGGGGCACCATGTCAGACAGTTTTTTTTAAAAATTTAAAATATCTATCAGAACAGAATATTCCATTACTTGATTGGCCAGGAAACTCTCCCAACCTACATCCTATAGAAAATGTTTGGGCGCTATTAAAGAAGCAAATATCTAAAAAAATACTACAAATAAAGAGTGTTTAATAGAAAGAATTATTCAACATTGGAACCATAATAAAAAATTGAAGAAAATGGCTGAGAAATGCATCAAAAGTATGCCAAAAAGGGTTCTTGCAATTATAGAGGCAAACGGGGGAATCACCAAAGATCTTGAATATATTTGTATTAATATTTAAATAATAAAATTTATTACCAACTTGTTAAATGTTTTTTATTTCTCAAAAAAATAACTATTTCTTAAATAAAAATTACTTAAGAGAACTAAGTTCACAAAAAAATATAAAAATAATTTGAAACATGAAAATGTAAAAAGTTGTGGGTGGCCATAACAAATTGTCACACGACTGTATATATATATATATATATATATATATATATATATATATATATATATATATATATATATATATATATATATATATATATATATATATATATATATATATATATATATATATATATATATATATATATATATATATGTACATAGTCACACTTAAAAAGTAACGGCATAGTCACATTTAAAAAGTTTTGAGAAAATATATATTAATCATTTATAAAAGTTTTCACATAAAGCATGGAGGTAAATTAGAAAAAATTATTATTTTATCTGAAGCTTATATTTTTAATAAAATATTTGTAACTTTTATTAAAATATTTTTTTTTCCTAACTTAATACACAGACTTGAATAAATGATTCATAAATACTTTCTCAAAACTTTTTAAATGTGACTATTCCGTTTTTTCCCGTGTACTCTATATATATATATATATATATATATATATATATATATATATATATATATATATATATATATATATATATATATATATATATATATATATATATATATATATATATATATATATATATATATATATATATATATATATATATATATATATATATATATATATATATATATATATATATATATATATATATATATATATATATTAAAAAGTGGTTTTCAAAATTTTGAAAAACACTTTTTAAAGGCCATCTTCAAATATTCGTTTAGAGAAATTGAATACGTTTTCATTAGAGGAGTTTTGGTTTAGCCGGTTATTGATTGAAATCGGGATTTGTTTTAGAATTTTGGGTAGATGATTTGAGTTAATATTAATATACAATAATTCATCGTTTGGTTTTTTGAAAGGTTTATATAAATTTTCAGAGAGGTTAAATGTGACATCAAGATAATTCACAATTTTTAAATTTATACATAATTATTAAACCATCGTCGTGATAAAGACCTAAATCTTTTATATTGATTATTTTACTTAGTAAATCTAAAATATATAGTCCAACAAATTCACAAATTTCTGCTCTGTTATAACTGCTCATTGTTACATCATAGCGGTCATGTATCTTTTTTTTTTCCAAGTTTTCTTATTAAAATAAAATAAGGTTTTTCTACAATGCTTTATTATATGGATTGTTATATCAGGAATAACTGTGTGGATTTTTGCAAATTCAATTGTTTTATCTAAAATATCTGCAGTTATTGAGAGGTAAAAATCATTAACGTCAAATTGAATAAATGCACAATCATTTTTATTTTCGATTATGGAGAACCAATTTATAACATCAGTGGTATTTTTCCACTGTTGCAAATTCAATTTATTTCTAAGAATATTATTAATTTTGTCCAATTTAATTTTGCTTACATGTCCAATCTCACTTTTTGAGGAAACCAATAACCAACAAGAAAGTTTGGTTTGAAAATTTGGTTTATGGTCTTTTAGCGTTACGAAGGCTTGGGCAAAGGCACTTGATTCGATTCTGTTATCAAGGTTTATTTTTTTAGCAATACTTTGCGCTTCTAATTTAATTGCGTTTTCCAAACTTTTAGGGGCTTTCTTATAAGATCTAGTAATATTGTCTCGTAAAATTTTTTCATTGCTAATACTATGATGAAATACAGTGTTAAATGAAAAAAAAAATTTTATTAAGTGGTTTTCTACTAATTTAAAATTGCTCTGTTCTTTTAAGAACATTGTGCACTCTATTTTGTAGAATACATTTTAAAGTTGTTTAAATATATACACATATATATGTATATATATATATATATATATATATATATATATATATATATATATATATATAGAGAGAGAGAGAGAGAGAGAGAGAGAGAGAGAGAGAGAGAGAGAGTCACACACACACACTTATATATATGTAAATATATACATGCACACATTTATATATAGTATATATAATATACATTTTATATATACCTTATACGAAAAAAAGTCTTTCAATGTCGCAAGAAATGGAGTTTTGAAAAAAGTAACAGTAGAGATATAAGAGTTTGAATCTACTACTTTTTGATACAAAGTGTACCACTAGTACCACAACCTGAACAACACCAGAACCATCAAGATAAAATCCAGAGTTGTTAGTAATTAATGAACAACTTAGTGTTTAATACTAAGCGTATCCAGCCAACTATCTGTAACAAAAACACCCTCTTCTTAACTATCAAAAAAAATCTAGCAGCAATAGCAATTATACAGCCTAAGTGCATCCAACTGTTTCTATATAAATGTTTCATCACTGTGTAATAAAATGGACATTCTTGCTGCAACTGTTACAACATTAAATTCCCCTATGAAAGTGACAATTATAAAACTAGTTTCAAGTACTCCGGCTTCCAAATTACAATAACAACAACAGACCTTACTCATATGATGATGTTGCAATATATATACAAAACGGTATAACAGCATTTTACTGTAATGCAATCGAGCTTCATAGTAAAATGCCAGGCCAGTTGTGGTGTATATTTTCTCACAAAAGTAAAAATTTTGGATGTATTTATTGAGAACCATATGCAAACATAAAACTCAACGGAACGAATAATTGTAGCCTAATTTCTGCAGCAAATATAGCAAACAAAGAAAGTATGGAGTTAGATAATTGCTGATTTGATTCAACCTAAAATACAGTGGACGGCAGCTGGTGGCAGTACTAAAAAAATGCAACTATGTTGAGCACTGACTTTTTGGAGTCTGGCAACACAGCTTTTGCACAGCATGTCACAAAACTTACTTTTGGCAATGATATCCTTGACCTGGTGCCGACTGATTTCCATTCCAGAATTATAGAACTCAATATTGTTCCATCTCTAGATAGCTCAAATTAAAAATAATTTCTTTTGCCCTTTTATATGGAGTTTCTTGTTTGAAGCATTAAGCTTCCCTACCAGGCTGTTATCAAGGCCTATTGACTCTTTCGTTTTTACATACTTAAGAGTGTAATCGTAGGTACAATGCATTATGGGATGCCCTGGTAGTGTAGAAGTTAAACAACAACAAACTTCGTTGAAACTGTTTTCTGTATTATCTTTCGTTTTTCTGCAATAGATAGTTATCTTTATTATTCAGAAATGCCTTCATATTGCGCAGCGATAAACTGCACAAATACTAATGGAGTAGCTGACAAGAATGTTTCAATTTTTTGTTTTCCGAAAGACAAAGATAGGTAAGTGCTAAGTAGTCAATTGTATTGCCTAATAGAATATTTTATTTCTTAATAAATAATTCTCGGTATTTTATTTTTTTTTGTAATTTTATCAGTTTTGTTTTAAACGTTGCACAATTTTACATTAAACATTGTACAACGAAATTTTTATAGGGAATGATTCAATAAAAGTTTGACGATAGACGTTAAAATGATTAACTCATTACACAAATATATTAGGCAACAAAAATTACATATTATTGATACTATTCTTATTCTACACGTGCAAGAAATGGGTTATAAATTGTAGAAGATCAGATTTTGATGGAAAACCTGTCGAAACTTTGAACAAAGATTATCGTTTGTGTAGTATTCATTTTGAAAGTTCGATGTACTATTTAACAAACAAAGTGGGAAAACGTCTTCTCTATAATGCCATTCCTACTATATTTAATGTTTCAAATCCACCACAATCTATGGGTGAAAAAAGAAAAACACCTGCTAAAAGAAGTCCTTTGCCTTCTAAAACTAAAAAAATTCAAATTGAAAAAAATATTAGTATATTTGAAAATCCCAACATTCAAAACAATCACGAAAGTGTTGACATTACAAAGTATAAAAAAGTGCAAAACTCATTGCGTACACCTCGTGTTACAATCAGCAGGCTTACAAAAAAAATAAAACTATTGGAAAAAAAAAAGCAAAAAAAAAATGTAATGTCTCAATTAATCATATTCTAGATTTATCTAGAAACTTTCTTTCCAATGATCAACAAAAGTTTTTTGCAAGTCGATTAAAAATGAGTTTCCAAAAAAAATATTAATAATCCTTTGAACAGATTTCCTGTTACAATTATTATGAAAAAAATATTGTACAAGCACATACGGATTTTGCTTACTTGTTAATAAAAAGAGTTTGTCTGTGCCAACAGTGTG
The DNA here is from genome assembly GCF_038396675.1 of Hydra vulgaris. Classification (NCBI taxonomy): domain Eukaryota; kingdom Metazoa; phylum Cnidaria; class Hydrozoa; order Anthoathecata; family Hydridae; genus Hydra; species Hydra vulgaris. The sequence continues at coordinate 36,947,690 of NC_088921.1, forward strand.
AGGTAGTGCTTTGTCATGAACTGATAGATATTACGATAGCTAGTAAACATAGTTTGGAAGTCAATAAACAAATATACAGTCAAAAATTGTTTACCAAATTTATTATTAGTATCATTGATTATTCATTATTATTGATATATTCATCATATTGAGTATTCATGGAATTTATTGAAAAGTGGCTTGATACTTAGCTTTTAGATTATATTCTAAAAGAAAAGAAACTTGTACTTTTGACTTTTTATTTTAATATCATATTGAACATGCTTTTTATTTACAAAAAAAAAATAGTTCATATCTTTGTCATTACGAAAAATTTTTATTTTATTAAACTGTACAATCGTGATCATTTCATGAAGATGAAACGTTTGCTACACAAATAATTTCTATTTTATAATATTGTATGAAAAATTATAAAAATTATATGAAGTTATATAGTTAAGTTCTTTGGTTTTAAAGTTTTTCGGCTTTAAAGTTCTAATGGTTTTAAAAATCTTTGGTTTTAAAGTTCTCACGGTTTTAAAGTTTTTCAATATTTTTTTATTTTAACAATCAGCTAACTCCTTTTCATTATATATAATTGTGATTTATTTTGTTTTATTTGTTTTATTTATGTTTGTGTTTCATATTGTCAGTTTGAATCTGATAACTTTTTTTTTTTTTAAATACATTATTTGATTTAAATTTACTCAATGATATAATATATGTTGTCAAAAAAGTTTATTCAGACCGTTTATTCAATAGTAAGCCAATTTGATGATCCTCAAATTAAGTTTCAAGAAATATTTAATACCACTGGTAATATTATAAACAATGGTACTTAGAGTTTTAATAGGGAATTTCGTAATAAATGTCGAACCGAAAATCTATTTCATAAATTTTACGTACAAAAATTTGAAAGTAATCAATCACTAAGAACATTCAAAACAAAAAGCATCTTTAATCAAAAAGTTATGTTTGTTATTTGTTTATGTTATTCTACCCGTTTATTATGTTATTCTACCCGTTTATTATGTTATTCTACCCGTTTATTATGTTATTCTACCCGTTTATTATGTTATTCTACCCGGACATCCCACAATCCTCGGTAAAAATATTACATGTTGATTCGCGAGTCGACAGGCCTTGGCTGTTATTGTTAACCAATCCAAACTCTGGTTGAGACTGCTATAAAAACCTAAACAAATTTTTTGCAAATTCAGAGTATAGAAAACAACTTGAAAAATTCAAAAAATGATAAACTAACTAATTGAGTTTCGATACAAGGAAGGTTCAGCTAAATATGTATCAAACTAATCTACATCAACTCAAAAACAGAGATCAAAACCAAAATGGTTCACAACAGATAATAAAGTTCTAACAAAAAAGAAACTAAACTTTTGGTCGAAAATGCTAGCCAGCTCACACACTATTCATCTATTTATCAGCCAAATCTACAGCGCAACTTGCAAGCAGTTAAAAAAAGTAGAGTTAGAAAAAGACATATTCGTTGCACAAAAAAGTTATGCATCAAAACTTGCCTTACTTTTAAAATCTAATTCAAATGATATACAACTATTTTTTCAGTCTAAAAAAAGCACAGTTTACTGTTCCCTCTTAGATAAAAAGTGGCATGTAGCTAACAAAATCGCTTGAAAAAGCAAAATGTCTCAATAAACAGTTTGAGTTTGCTTTTACTAAAGTTGATCACAAGAACAGGTTTACATTCTTAAACAGGACTGATCAGGTATGCAAGATTGATCAATTCGATCTTAATGAAAAAGTGAGTTGAGTAAGTTAAAGAAATACAAAGCGATTTGCCCAGATGGCATAAGCCCTTATGTTCTCCATGAGTGTGTCACTGGTTTAGATTGGCCTATTTCCCTTCTGACAGTGTCATCATTTGAAACAGGTAAATGAAATATGAAATGATATGAAACAAGTATGCCTAATATTCGGAAAGAAGCGAATGTAATACCAATATATAAAGAAAACGGTAAACAAAACGAATCATCTGAATATAGAGCAATATCTTTAACAACCATAATACGTAAAATCATTAAAAGATTGTTGAAAAACATTTGATGAGTCATACAAATGTTTGGAGTTTGCTCCATGTTTGGAAGTTAGCTATCTCAAACACCAAAAAAAAGCTGGATCCCAGAGAACTTGATTGAAATAGTTTTTTTAATTTTTATAAAATCTTTTTTTCCAACTAGGCTGCAAGCAACCACTATTAGAGTTGGAAGTAACTTGAAAAGAAAAAATAAAGTTTGTAGAGCAAGATAATGATTGACAAACAATTTAAAAGATTGCAAATTATATGAATCAGGAAAATAAAGTGAAGGAAGCAAGTTCCAAAGAAGTGATGTTCTTTTGAACTCGCTTGTGCCATCAACTAAAATCAATTTTAGTAGATGACACAAGAGACGCTAGCTCTTTAGAGCTGTGCCCATTATTAAATTTATATTAAAGAGAAAGAGAAACAACATTACAACGATGTAATAACGGCTGAAGATTGGCTGCAAGAGCAGGTCCAACTATAATTACAATGCATTTTTTCACATTGTCTAAGAGAGAAAGGGCATCATTAAAAGCTCAGCTTCAGGTATGGCAACAGTATTCCGTACGAGGACAGTTTTGAGATTCAGAAGGGTAAAGAATAGAATCTGAAGTAAGAAAGTGGAAAGTACGATAAAAAAAAGCAACCTTTGCAGATGCTAATTTTGCAATTGATATGGTGTTTGATTTCTTAGAAAGATAGAAAGTATGAGTTAATCCGAGAAGATGAAAGGTAGATGACTCATCGAGTACATTACCTTTCATAAATATAGGAAGATTTACATTATTTCAATAACAATTAGCTGAAAAATTTAAGTTTATCTTTGTTTAAAGTTCACTATACACTGAAGTCCCATGTTGTAGCTGAACTTTCAAGCTCAAATACCACCTCCAAGCAATCAGAGAATGTTGGCCTCCTATAAAGACAAGAACAAATGTTAGTATTATCAGCGAACAATGTCATCTTAAATGTGAGAATTTCTGGAAGATTGTTAATGTAAATTAAAAAGAGTATAGGGCCAAGGGTAGAACCTTGAGGAACGCCTGAAGTTACAGGATATGAAGTGCTGTCCATCGAGGACAACTTTTATACTAAAATTGGTAAAGAAAGATTTAATAAACTTAAAGATGTTACCTCATACTTACAGAAAAAAGCTTATAGAGACGACCAGCATGTCAAACCTTATCAAAAGCTTTAGAAATATTAAGAGCGATGGCCTTAACAGATCCACATCTGTGTAATGCACTAAAAAACCTATCGGTTATTAATGTAAGCAAATCGGCTGTTGAACGAGAAGATCGAAATCCATATTGATGATCAGAATGAAAGTTGTTATATTTAAGACGAGAGATTAAGTGAATATTATTTAAAGACTCAAAAACGTTATTTTTGATTGTAAGAAGACTAAAGGGACGGTAGTTAGACTAAACAGATCGCTCTCCAGAGTTTTGGAAAATAGGGATAACAAATGCCGCTTTCCAGCAGTCTGGAAAGTAAGACTCTGATAAGCAGGAAGACAAAAGATTTCTACTCAAAGGCTGTCACGAAGAAAATCACGGAAAAAGTCTCAATTAGCTTTAAGGTACTTGTAAGAGGTACGATGATAGGGGGATTCTGATGATGAAGCAGAATGAGATATAAGTTTTAAAGAGACCATACCGTAATCAGAAGCACCTAAGGGGGAATGTGGAGAAACTAAGCACTGACTAAGATCAGAAACAAGACACAAATCGAATAGAGAAAGGTAAATGATTCAGATTGTCTAGAAAATGAGTTGAATATTTAAATATTTGTGTAAGAGGTTGAGAAAGGCGAAAGGTGTAGGCCTTAACACCTGCAGAGTCACTGACACTAAAGCCAAACCATTCAGTGTGATGAGTATTAAAGTAACCAACAACAACGATATAGGCTAAAGAATTAAGAGAAAGAACTTGATCAGTTTGATCAGAAATAACATCAAAAAGAGTGCAGTTTTGAGATAAAGGAGAGCTATATAGAACAAAGAGAAAGGCGATAGAATGAAGTGGTGCTAAACAAAAGCACATAAAAGAATAGTCGGGGGATTCAAACCTAGTTTCCCGACAAATGGGTTAATTCTTACGAATGTAAATACCCAGGCCAAGCATGTGACTTTTGGAGTCTTTACAAATTAAGGGAAGATTACTGTTAACACTAAGATCACAAGATAACTATCAACACTAAGATCACAAGATAATCACAGATAGTACTCAATACACTATTAAATAGTCTAAGTAATTGTCTTATTACTATTAATTAACCCGAAGCCATAACAAAGAGCTCCAAATGTAGCCTCAACAATGCACACAAAAAGTACGAACAGGGATACCATCCATGCGCAACATAGTACTGTTGGTACTCTGATATTTTACAGCTGTTGATGGAATCAGCCTCTCTGAGAGCAACCACAGAGTTTGGGAAACCTAACTACCAGCCGGCCTCGGAACCATAAAACTGAGTTTTGGAGATATACCCTCAATACGTGATAATAGAATAAGTTGCCTAGTCATAAAAACAGGGACACGAGCAAAACCCATGCACTGAGTCAAGAAGATCCAGCATTCAACATCCTTAACTAAAAACAATGCATAATAAATACATCTAGGCCAGTCTAATAGATGAAGAAGGGGTGCAAGGCTTTTCAACCGTTAGAATCTGTTTACCTCTTAAGTCTTTGCCTAGAAGGCCTTTTACAAGACAGTAGCTGGATGCATTTAACGTCTGCCCAAAATGAGTATTCTTATCGAGACACCATCTCTAGCCTTTACTCAACCAAGAGCCCCGAGGCAGGGTGTGTTTTAAGTCGGAGTTAGCTTCTCCTAGCCTTTGCCTATAAAAGCGTATCCTACAAGGTAACAGGACGCGAAGCATGTTGAACTGGATCATATATTTCTAGAAGCAGGATAACCTGACGTGGCCAGTAATATCAATATATTATACTTATTTTAATATTTATATTAAAAGACATGTTTATCTATTTAGTAATTTATTTAAAAACCTTTTTATCAATTGATATGAAAAGACGTTCTCCAATATAATCTTATAAAATTTACTATTGGATAGATCTCACTCACCTTGCATTCAATCTTCTCTCCGAAACTCATTCTGAGAACATGCTGCTAATTAAACAGACGCTAGCCTAATTCTTTTAGTAGTAGTTTTTAGTAGTTGTGATATCACAAGATCATTCAATTGTAAACGAAAAGCTATATGTTTCTTTGTAGTTTAATTAGTTTACTTGAAAATATCAAAATATCTTAAAGAAAACAACAATGAATATCGTATAAATTTCCCTAGTCAATAGACGTATACCGCATTTTCAAAAACGTAATGTTTATAGATGATGTAATTATTTATTATTATAAAATGTAAATATTTTATTCATTAATCATTGTCCGAGTACATTACATCATCTCTAAACATCACGTCATTGGAATGTCGATTATGTCTATAATAGTCAGTTTTTTAAATTAACTTAATAACAAATTTCGTTACATAATATATGCAACGCTTCTTTACAATTACTTTTCAATGTTGATTTTTTTAAATTAACAAAATTTAGCAGTAGAGAAATTAGACTAGATTTCTAAGTTTTCAGCAATCTGGACATTTTTTTTATAGTCATAAATTTTTACACTAGTATTTGTATTAATTATGAGCTAGGATGATATTCGAAAGTTCCGAGAGAGCAATTCCATGCAATACGTTTTAATGCGTTTTAAATCCAAAAAACAAAAAGTAACGGTATTTACATTTCAAAAATAAAATAATATACTTTATTATAATATTGCAATCACCTAAACGTATAATAAAAAATAAGCTAGTCAATATATTTATTTATATTATACGCGCGTCACTTCGTGGCATTAAGGGCTTTACGAAATCAAGACGCCAACTGTAACGAGAACGTAAAATATATAACTAAATATTATAATTTTTTAAGTCGTCGTTGTTGTAACTGTTTTTATTAAAAAATTTTTATGTAAATTTTATTTTAAATCGTCGCGGTTTGAAAGTCTTTTGCATACTTCCGTATATTTTTCTGTATAAATTTTTTAAATTATAATTTAAAGTTTTCATGGTTTTTGCATAAATCTGTTTTTATTATACATAATATATATATATATATATATATATATATATATATATATATATATATATATATATATATATATATATATATATATATATATATATATATATATATATATATATATATATATATATATATATATATATATATATATATATATATATATATATATATATATATATATATATATATATATATATATATATGTATATATATATATATATATTATTTATTTTAATTCATAAAATGCAAACTAAATAATAATTATAATTTTATCCTTAAGAGGATACATTTCTTTACCATAGTATCATACATTTTAAAGCTTTTCTTTATACTCATAAATATTATAAAACTCCGCATCTCAATAAAACAAAACAAAAGTTAGTAGAGTTAGTAGAATTGTTCTGAAAAATTTTTTTGTTGTTGCCATTTGAAATTTAAGAAATGTTTCCGCTCTAATTCAAACGATAATTAAAGTACGAAAAATAATTACCAGAGTAAGTAATATAAATCGTAATACTATTTGACAAGATATGGCTGGAATGTATTTCTTCGAGAACTTAAACTCTAAACGTTACCAAATTTTTTTAAGAAAAATAGCGGAAGAGTTAACTGTGGATAATCTTAGAAGTTTAAAATTCCTTCTGCATGATACTTTATTTGGTAAGAATGTTTACTAATTTGAAATATAAAAATAAATATTTTTAAAAAGTTTTTAAATTTATAAATTATATTAGATATTTTTACGAAGTGGCAATTTATATGCTTTTATTGTTTACATTCATAATTTCATAGTAAGAAAAGCGTATGAATATAAATTGTATAATATTGGTATTTATACAGTATTGGTATTTATACATTTTTTATAGATTGCAAAGAAATTAAAAATGGTAACATTTTATTGTTCAAGCTTAAAGTTACATTGATGCATGGAGAAATTTTTCGATTGTCAAATTGCTTAAATTAAAAACAAAAAAATAATTATTGTATTAGTATATTTTTAAGTTATTTCACTGTTCATGATTCTAAAGCAAGGTTTTTAACTTTAATAATGGCTTGATTTTGACCATTGTGTCTTCAGTTTTAATTAGGAAACTAACTCAATCAAACGAGATCATAAATAATCTTTGACACGGACAAACTAACAGATAAAAAACAAGGAAGAAAAAACATTTTATGGCATAAACTGTTTTTACTTGTTAAATACTAATACTGTTAATACTAAGTATACAGTTAAGTGGCCTAAAATGAAAGTATACAGTTAAGTGGCCTAAAATAAGATATAAAAGTAATAATAGTTAATGATAATAATTATTTATAGAGATTGTTTGTATATTTATAATAATAATAGTTACTATCAATCATAAAAAAATATAATAAAAATAAAAAATTTTTATAGTAAATATTTTCCGATATTTTTAAAGTCTCTACAAACAAGAGCGTGAAAATAGGCTGCTTAAATGTAGGATTACCAAAACATTAATAAAAGTTGTATTTGAAATAATTTATTGTTACATTACTTTAGTAACTCTTTGGCAAATAATTAACAAAATTTCCTCATAATTAAAGTCCTCAGAATTAGGGTCGGCATTGTTTGCCGACCTGGTTTATATGTTTTATGATAAGACCTTTGTATCAAATTTTTTTTGCCGACCTGATGCCAACCTCTAAAAAATTGAGGTCAGCAAATTATTGCCAGACTCGTTTTTCTTAGTTCCGAGGGTTGTATATATAATAATATAAGAGCAATAATATCATAGCTTTAAAGTTATTATATAAGTGATAATAGTCCATTATTATTTAAATCATAACTTAGCATAAAGTATAAATTAAAGATTGTCAAAGCATTCTTAAAGCTGTATTCTATAGTTGATGATTTAGGTTATTGTAACACAACTTGCTATAAATAGTTAATATGTAACAACATCAAAAATGAAATTATGCTCAAGGTAATGTTTCCCTAGTGCAATAAATAACTTACTGAATAATAATTTTTTTTTTTTTGGGAGGGGGGGGGGGAGGAAGAATGATTGTTAAATAATAAAATTATTGAAATTATTTAAAATTATTAGTTGGCACAAAGTATCTCATCTCTAGAATAAATGGATCTTGGTGAAGAAATTTTTCCTATTTTGTTGAGATTCAATAAAGTTGACATCTGCAGACAAAGTTCTAACTATGAACTGGGTAATGATTTTTTGTTTGATCTTGCAGAAAAATATCTTTCTAATTGATTTTTGCTCTGTCGAAAACGTCTGCAAGCTTATGAAAAAAGATTCGTCAGAACATTAGGAATATTCCATCTTGTAATATTTGTAAAATGACATTTTTTAAAATGACCATTAAGGTTTGAAAAATCTTTTAGCAAGATTTTTCAAACCTTAATGGTCATTTTTCGACTATGAGGGTGGTCTGAAAAGTTTCCAACCTAACAAAGATAAAAGACATTTTTTTGAAATTTTATTTTTCAACATAATCTGCTTGTAACTCTACACACTTTTCCCAGCAATGCTCCCATCTCTGTATCCCGTCCAAATAGTACTCTCTGATTTTCTCTGCAAAATAATTGTTCACGAAGATGATTGTCTCTTCATTTGATGAAAATCTCTGACCTCCGAGCGCAATTTTTAAATGAGGGAACAAAAAGAAGTCGCTTTGGGCCAGATCTGGTGAGTAAGGCGGATGGTCAAGCAGTTCAAACTGTAATTCGTGGATTTTTGCCACGGCAACCGCTGAGGTGTAAGACAAGGTGCGTTGTCTTGGTGAAACAGGATTTTCTTTTTCTGCAAATGTGGCCATTTTTACGCAAGTTGATCTTTTAGCTTGTCAAGCAATGATGTGTAGGGTGCTCCTTTAATGGTTTATCCTTTTTGAAGATAATCGATTAAAATAACTCCACTACTATCCCAAAAAACAGTTGCCATCACTTTTCCAGCTAAAAAAACAGTTTTTGCTTTTTTTGGAGCCAGTTCTCATTTGCAACCCACTGTTTGGACTGTAATTTTGATATTGAACAGATTCTTTTGATATGTTCATAACCTTTGCTATCTCTCTCACTTTAATTCAGCAATCATCTAGCATCATTTGGTCAACTTTGGCGATGTTTTCATCAGTATTTGCAGTTTTTGGATGTCCTGAATGTTCATTTTCTCCAAAGCTTTGGCGGGCACGTTTGAATTCAGCTACCCAAAATTTCACTGTGGTAAATGATGGTGCAGAGTCCCCATACACAGAATCTATCTTATCTCTGATTTGCGTAGGCGTATTGCCTTTCAAAAACAAATATTTAATGACAGCTCGATACTCGATTTTGTCCATTTTCACAAAATTTACTCCCATCAACTCACTTAAATGACTGTTACATAACAACTGCGCGTTCAAAATGGCTGAAACTTTGGTGAATAACTATCAACATATGAACAAAAAAAATTCACTTGTTTTATTTATGAGTGCTGCCATCTTCAAATTAAAAAGGAGCATTTTAGTGTCAGCCCAGTCAAGTTAAAAGATTTGACTGGGTTGATACTAAAATGGAATTTGAAGATGTCAAGATGTTGTCTACTCTCACAAAAGCTACATTGACTGGAAAACTAAAATTTATATACAAACTGATCAAATTTTGTTTTTCTAAACTGATTAAGTTTACAAATTTGATGAGTTTATGATATTTTGCTTATTATTGTGATTGACAAAATTGGAAACAAATTATAAGTTGATAAATTGACAAATAGTCCAATGTATCAAATTGTTAGAAAAGTAAAAACAAGATGCTTGACAATAATTGTGCATACTCCATCTCCCAGTGAATTCTCAGCAGGTGAACACATTTTTCAACTTAACAAACAAAACTTTAACACAGTTTGTTGACAAATTGTTTTACATATTAGCTGGATTCTAATCAACACTTGAATTTCACAAAAAGATATATAATGCACAACGGTTGTTTTTTATGTGTAACTACAAGCTATTTTGACCAAATGTAAAAAAAATTGATTTAAAATTAATTCCAGAATGTGTAAACGAAAATCATTCAGTAACAGAAAAAAGATTGAGCTGTTTTGTAAGCTAGTTGGTGTAAGCGATCTAGTGAGCATGGTTCCTCTCTATCTCATTGATTGTGCATTTGCAGTCTACCAACAGTTAGCGGAAATTAATGAAGAAAACTTTGAAAGAATAAAGGTGGGTCTGCTAAAAGATTTTGTTGTTGACACATTTACAGTCGATGTCTGTTTGGCAGAACTGCACAGGTTATCTACCCTAATTGGTGGGCTTTTAATCATTAATATTTTAATCATATAGTTTTTTCTTATTAATTTATATTTCATATGGGCCTCTCTCTTTATAAGTACTTGCAAAGTTGTAAAGCATACTTTTAGACAATCTGTGTTCAAGTTAAGCTTGTCAGCAGGGTTACCTGTTTTATTTAGTTATTAACAGTGATGTTATCTCTTACTATCACAAGGTATTAAAAAGAGTAAAGGCAACAATTATTTTTTAATAATGTATAATCATTTAGAGCTTATCAAGAGCTATAGTATTATCATAATTTTTTTTTGTACAATCTATTGATGCATGGTGTATTGATGTTGGAACTAAAACAGTTAATGCATGGTGCATTATTGATGAAAATTTTCAACTATTGATGCATGGAGTAGGGTTGCAACTTTCCTAGTTTTTTTTATATAAAGATGCAATTAAAATTCTAATTAGGTTTTTTAATTAATTCTAAGTTGACCCTATTACATAGAGGACAATGGTAGCCTGTGTTAAAATTTTTATTAAAATATTAAATCTTTTACTTTATTCTTAATTATTTAAAAAACTTCTTTCATACTTTTTGTTTTAATTTTTGATTTATAAATAATATAAATTTTGTTTTGCTACAATTTTTTGCAGAAGTTTTTTAATACATGAAAAAAAAGATAAAGCTTAAGAAGAATAGAATTTCTAAACTTTGTTTTACATGTTTTGTAGTGTATTAAAATCAGCAAGAAAAGCCTAATTAAATAAAGTTTGATACCTCAAAAAAAAAAGTACCATGTTTAAAATAAAATGCTTGTGACAATTTTTACTCAAAAGAAAAGAATTAAGGCAAATATATGCCATTTAAGCAGTTTTCGCCCACTTTAATTTTTTTTTTTTAATGACTTTGTTGCATTAAGTTTTATTAGTTGTTATAAATTATTAAATACTAAGAAAAGTTTTATTTATTCAAATAAGCTTTAAATTTGTTAAATTTGTTAATTTTATTTTTAAAATGATAACAACAATTATTTTTGAAAATTAATGCAATTTTTTTTTTGTAAATAAATTTTGCATAACTTTTTTTGTTTAAAGTTTTTATTTTATTATAATTTTGTATCTTTCATTTTATTTTTTGTCTTGATTTAGTAATTGAGCAGACCCAACCGCAGGCAAATGCCTACCTTTCCAGCTGAAGCTTGTATATATTATATATTTATGTCTACTTATAGTTGGTGATATTGGTAATGTTCCTGAAGCACATGCTTATATTGAATTACTTAAGATAAATCGAATTATTCACGAAAATGATTTAAGCTATCTGCGCAAGTCATTTGATGTTATTAGAAGAAATGATCTTATAAAAATGATTGATGAATTTGAAGATAGTAAAATTCGAGAAAATGATTCAAGTTAGTTTTTTATAATTCTCTATGTTTTACTATATTACGATATTTTTATTATTCTATATTGTTAAATCATATATACTAAATGCATATTTTGCACTAGTTTTGTTTTATCAGCAGATGACTTTTTTGTTTTCAATAAAAAAACAAAATTTTTGGTTATTATTATTATTTTGTACTTTTATTCCATTTTAATTATTAGCATTATTAGTTATTATTCATAATAATAATAATAAAATAATAATGATAATAAAATAGTGGGGAAATTTCTGACTATAGTTTGATAAAACTAGGAACAGATAGATTTCTTAAATTTCTGCCTGGGCATTACATAGAATCCTATGTTTGTTTACCACCCCAGAAGTATCACACCAGAAACATCTGCCTTTGTTAAGCATTCAAGCCAGCTTAGTGTGAAGTGCCATATCCTGCTTGCAGTCCCTCAGAATCTTCCAGAAAACTACAATGCTGTCAAGCAAATTTAGTTTTTGATTTAGCCAGAATTGGTGTCATATTTTTATATTGTCATACTATGTAATAAAATTATTTTATATTTGGCCTAGGCCCCAGTCTCATCCTAGCAATTGTCTGGACCTAAAAGAGCGTGTCTTTCTGGTCCAGAAAATTAGTTAATTAACCAGTACAGATTCAATTCAAATGAACAACAATGGAGTAACAAAATCAAACATTCTTAACAATCAATTTCTTCAGTTTTTTTACTAAAACCTTTGATCAAAAAACTATTTATCAAAATATTGATCCATTGATCAAAAAACTATTGATCAAGATATTGCTTTCAAACACATAAAAATGCTTGATGGAAATAATTTAATGGGTAATAATAACATTAGTCTATTTGTTTTAAAAGCATGTGTCATTTTTTAACTTTCAATAAAATCTAGTAAGGTTCCATCATCTTGGCTTGCAGCTAATGCTACTCCTATTTATAGAAAAGTAGCAGAACAAATCCAGCTACTAACAAACCAATATTGCTCACTTCTATTCTATTCAAATTAAATAAAATACTAAAAATGAGATTGGCTTATTCCTAAAGTTTTTTATTAATTATATTTCATATTTCCTTTTTGATAACTTTATTTGTTTTTTAACTTCTTTTTTAAATAACTAATTTTTTAAAATTAAAAAAAAATATATAAAGCATTTAACACTAAATTTTTTTAGTAATAGTAGTTTTAAAGTTGAGCCCTTGGTAAATTGATTGCTGAAACCAACAAAGTTGAGTTTTGATTGCTGGATTATTTTTAATAATATAGTAATATGTTAATGACATCTTTCTTAATTAGTTATTCATCTACATTAATGTATATATATTTTTTGATTTATTGATTAGTTTTTTTTTTTAAATTTTGATTTTAACATTGAGCAACTTTTTTCAGGTTGAATGTTTTAAAAATTTTATTGCTTCAATAATTCAAAGTGTTTTAAATATATAATATTTAGATAAAGCAATTTCAGTCTCAAACACTGATTGGCTGATGAAACCAAATAGATTTCAAAATAGTCAAAAAGTTTCAAAATGTTCTTCTAATAATATTTTGGATGAGGTAGTGGATGTTGCTACAGATGAACAAGGTAGTCAAGAAGTTCAATACTGGCAAAAATCATTTTTGCCATCTTCAGGTATATTATATATATATATATATATATATATATATATATATATATATATATATATATATATATATATATATATATATATATATATATATATTAGTATAAAAGTCTTACATTATTTAAATCTTGTTTGTGCTAATAAAGCATTTACATTAAAAAACAAATGCAAAAATGAAATCAAAAGAAAATGTTAACTTGAGTTTTTTCTTTATTTAATTGAGGTTATGTTATTTTATAATCAATCATTTAAGCATGTAAATTTTTTAAAATTTGATTAAATCATTTGCTAACTGTCATGTGGTCATGACAGTTAGCATATGATGTAAACAAATAAATATGTAAAAACTAATATTAACAGTTTTTTAAGGACTAATTATAATTATCAAAATTTTGTAGGTAGAAGCAAAAAATAAGTAATAAAAATGTTATCAACTCTTTAGATCAATTTTCAGTTTTTATTTGAATAAAAAGACTTTTAAAGCGAGTTAATTAAATTTAAAGCGAGTAAATTAAAGAGTTAATTAAATCATCGTTTTTACTGGATGATTGCTAATGGTCATACTTGATAATATATTGTTTTTTTTAGCATTTTTGCTAAATGGAGAAATGTACATATTCCTTATTGCTGTGCTTGGCTTCTTCCAGTCTTAAAATTAATTTCATTTTTTCCGTTTTCATAAATCAATTTTGGTAATCATGTGCTTTTTTTTTGAAGATTTATTTTCAAATTTTTTTTTTTTAAATTTTCAAATAATAATTATATATTTTTATCAATTATTTTATTTCGAGACAAAAATAAAATGTAAAAAATCTTTAATAAAAAATTTTTAAAAAACTTTCAAGTTTGGTGTTCTTAGTTAAGTAAAATAGATTAAACAAACATTATTAGTCAAATGGTTTACAATTATACATCAATATAATTACCTTATTAGTTAAATGGTTTACAATTATACATGAATACAATAACATTATTAGTTAAATGGTTTACAAATATACATGAATACAATAAGAACGAACTATTGAACTTGTCTTTAGTAGGTCAAAATAATTTGAATTATTTTTTAAGCATGGTTATACTAAGAACATTTTCAGTTATGTATTATGAGGTATGTTTGACTCTTATTTTTTTGACTTTTAAATGTTTTTGTTGCACCATGGACTATTTCTGTTGTAACTCTTAATGAACCATGTTCAGGTTTTTAACTAATAACTTATTATCATAATACCTTTTCTTCCCTAATATTATTATTATTTTTATTATTGAACAAAAGTAATAAAATGTAAAACAAAATTGTAGAATAATTCTAACTTTAATTTCTTCTAATTAAAAATGCCATCCATATATGCTTTTAATTTTTTTAGTATATATCAGTTCTATCTATATAATATGTATACTAATGCATACTACTATGCTATATTAGTAATATTTATACTAATATACTATATTAGTAATATACTAATATGCTATATCAGTAATATTCATACTAATATGCTATATTAGCAATATGCATACTAATATGCTCTATTAGTAAGATGTATAATAATACACCATATAATTTGCATATTACTAATATAGCATACTAATATGCATAACTGCTAATATGCATTTGCATAACTGCTAATATGCATATGCATATAAAATGAATAACTGTTAAAATGCATACTAATATTCCATATAATATGCATACTAATATGCAATATGTAGCATATATATTGTATGTATAAAATGTATATAATGTATATTATATATATATATATATATATATATATATATATATATATATATATATATATATATATATATATATATATATATATATATTGTATGTATAAAATGCTGTCTGTAGAATCTTTGAAGTTTTTTTTAAATGTATTTTATCATTTTCTTCTTTTATTTTTTTTATTTTTTATCCTCCAACATGGTAAATATAAATATAAATAAATTTTATGGATGTAAACAAAGGCAGGCATTTACTTCAAGATTTTAAATTAAAAAAAGTAGTTCTTAGAATTATTCTAAAAATTTCTAATTTTTGTGACATTTTGTTTACAAATAATCATTCGTATCAATTTTAAATTAAAAACTAAATTATAAACTAAAATAATTTAAGAACTTCTGTTAAGATTTCTTAATAAATTTTTATTCATTTCTGCTCAATGCTTAGATAAAATTACTTTGGGTTGGTAAAACTCATACCTCATAAAAAAATTTGAAAAAAATTTGAAATTTGAAAATTTGAGGCCTTGAAAAAAAATTTCGAAGAGCACCATTAAATGGTTGTGACACTTGAGTGGTTTAATTATTCATTTGATTAGCCATTTATTTTACCTGCAAGCGGCATGTTGAAATTGTTTATTAACGAATAGTTAAATTTATGTCATATTGAAATAATTTTATTAATATTGACATTTTAATATCAGTATCAATATTAATAATCAATATAAGTTCTCAAATGCTTTTGTTTAAACTTCATAATTCTTTAAAGAAAAAAACAATATCGGTTCTTAAATGAGAATTAATGGTTTTTGTCACCATTGATAAATTCAATTTGGTTGTTGTTTTTTTTAGGGAAAAGGAACGTTAAAAGTCTCAATAGCGACGATAAAGGAAGTTTATGACGACTGCTGCGTTTTAGAATCTATTGTTTTGTACACGAAAGTTACACTTTTGTTCTCAAAGCTATTTTAGTTGTTTAGATATGTCAATTAATATATTACTGCGGCATTTTTAGAGCGCTTCAGATAAGTAATTGATCTCGGAGCCATACAACATTAGTATTGAAGTCAATTTTTACGCGACCTTATCTTCCAAAGTTTTTTCTCCTTATTTACCAGTGTTTTGAAGTTTATTGATAGTGATGGAGGATCTAAAAATGACGTCTATTGTCGAAGACTTTTATTTTTTTTTCAGCGTTGTAAATTAGTAGAAACTTCTCGGTACTTTAAAGGTGATCTCAGATTTAAAAGTCGACTATGTAGATACGAAAAATCTGTCATTGCAAAAAAGTGATTTGGCACCTCCTGCTGCTGTCCCCTTTTCCGGTATCATCGTCTCTGTTTAAAAAAATTTAATAAATCTTATATCTTATTTAAAGAATTTATTTATTGTAATTTTTACAAATATGGAATAAATATTTATATCTTTAATTTATAACAATAATATGGAATAAATATTTACAACTTTAATTTATAACAATAAAATTAATTTGTTGCACTTCTTGAAGCATCTTTTTTAACAATTTTGAATTTATTTTTGTAATAAAAATGCTTTTTATCGTAAATTAAGAAGATTTAATTTTATTTAATAAAATTTTAGATTTAAAAAGATTTAATAAATGATTTAATTAATTTAATAATTTAAGGAGATTTAATTTATAAAAATTCTCTATAACGCTCTCCGTTCTCGATGTAGCTACGAACGATTTTTACGGAAAGGTTATTATTTTTAAATCTTTACAATATCGAATATTTTTAAAAATAAGTGTTTTCGCTCGAAAAAACAGAATTTTTTTTTTAATAAAAACATTGATACATAACATTGATAATAAAAAAGAGTCCATAATTAACGTCACGCAATTTTTGATCGTTTTTGACCCCCTCGCACGTCACAACTTAACTCATAACAAGTACCTTACAGTCGTCACAAAGCACTAACCCTCTTCCTCCCTTACCTAGAGCATGGCGTAACTTGTGGTCGACTTCAAAGTTCTATATTCATATTTCTTTTCGCTATCTCAATTTTAAACAAAATATGTTGTATCTTTCATTAAATTGTAGAATTAAAACAATATTTTTGATTTGCAATGAATGAGATCTTCAAAACTTTCAAATAAACAGTTTAAAGTTGATTTTTAACCGAGCCATTTACATAAAATATTAGAAAAAAGTTCATAAAATTTAAGATATTTTCAAAATAGAACTTATTGACATGTCTCTCGTTTCTAATGTATGTACTATATATATACAAACACGAACACTAAAAGTAAAACATTTAATATATACAAACACGAGTATTGGAAATTATGCCAAGTTAAGTTTCCCTTTGAGCGAAGCAAAGGTTTAAAAAGCAAAATAAACATTTAAAAAAAAAAACACTTTTAACAACAACTTTTATAACCTCAATTTGTACAACTATTATTAGTACAAACAACTTGTACTACCTCAAATATTCAAAGATTTCAATTTTAAATTTTTAACATCAGAATTTATTTTGAGAAGAGTTGATTTGATAATACTCATTTAAAATTTTGGAATACTTTCTTTTATAATGAGAAATTTTTACTTATTGATTTTTAAACGCGCTAAAACAATCTTGCATTTTACAGATCTGTCCTTAAGTACATCGAGTTGACAGTTAATGGCTGGCCCAGTATTGTTCTTAAGATGGTAGTCACATAAAAAATGATAAAAAAGTGATTTAAAAAATTAAAAATTTTTTAAATCACTTTTTAATAAAACAACATCTTGTTTACTACAACTTTCATTACTAAAAAAAATCAAATCACCTACAATACTTTTTTAGTCAGTATCAACTTTTTAGGCTATCCATTTATTAAAATATTCCTAGCAACGCTCTTAGTAACTGTTTAAAATGTTTAAAAAGTAAGACATATAAGTAAGGAAATTTAATTCTTCTATATGATAAAAATTTTGTAGGGATAAAAAATCTCATCTTTCCAATTTTTTATGTTTACATGGTGGATAAACTATTGGAAAAGTGTATGCATGGAAAAACCAAGATGCAAAAATAAATGCAGTCATTGGTCTCATGTACCAAAATCTATAATTGTTGAAAGAGAATCAATAAAAGAGGCACCTATATATATAAAAATAAAAAAGGGTATCTGTAATATATCTTAACAATGGCAGAAATGTTTTCCTCGGCATCTCAGAATATTTCAGATTGACAAGAACAATTTTGCACAATATTGCCAAATTGCAAAAAACTAGATGTTTAGCTATATTGGTTATGCATGAAAGCGCATAACAATATAGCTAATGACTATGTAAAAAAGCAAAGGAAACATCAAAGTAAAACAGAACACTTTAAAAAAACTAACGCCAATATAACGGATGAGTATGAAATAAGTAAAAGCTATCCGTTATATTGGCGTTATATTTTTTTGTTTGCGACATAACTTGTATAAGTGCGCCACGGCCGCACTTAAGTATGCTTGATCTATGTATGAGCTTGAACTTATGTATGCTTGATCTATTCCTTTCAAATGATAAACTTTATCCGTTATATTCTTCCCTTAAATTCATCCGTTATATTTATCCGTTATATTATTTTGTTCTCAGGCTATTCGTGTTCCAAATTTATGTATTCATTATATAAAAATATATTAATAAAATGAAGGCAATAAAAGTCACCTTAAAAAATCTAAGCGAAATTATTGTCGCAAATTCCGATTTGTTTGCATTTGTCCAACAAAAAAAGTATAGGGGAGACCGGAGGTAGTTGGCTCGGTTTTTACTCTATGAGCTCTGTAGCCCTAACAGAACATTTTTTTAAAAATATTAAAGTGTAGTCTTAAAGAGTATGAATAAGGGTATCTTATAAAATTTGCATTTATTTACAAAAAAAAATTTGTAGGGCTTTTCCGGGCCCTCAAAAAAAAAAAAAAAATTTGCGCCAACTTACCCCATCACGGGGTAAGTTGGCGCAAACTATATAAATGACTTTTAATGCACTATTAAGTGCAAAATTAATAGAAATTTTTTTAACCGAGCCATTTACATAAATATAAAATTTAATATTACCTTTAGTTGGTACCGAATATTACTCCGTATAAAAGCCTAACAGTAGCCCACCTTTAATCTGTGGTAAAAAAAACTAAAAACATTTTTTTTTCAATTTTTTTGTAAGAATAAATATTTTCAATATTGTTAAAAATTAAAAAAAAAAAAAAAAAATAATTTTATAAAAATAAATATTTTTTTCCATAGTAAATGCTATGAGCCAACTTACCCCGTGAAAAATTTGTCAACTTACCCCGAAAGCTTTTTTTTTTAATAAACTGTCTATAGATCCTGAAAAACGGCAGCTTAGAAAAAAAAGTCTGACTGGATATTGTAAACCAATTGTGACTGGAGCTTTTACTATAATTTTTTTTTCATTCGACTAAACATTTTCTTTGTAAAGTAAAAAAGAAGCGATGTTCTAAAAGTTACGTTTTTGTCCAAAAAACGCATAAATCTCAATATCTCCCATGCGCATGCGCGAATCCTGACAATACTACAGTGAATAATGAAATGGTCATTTAGGAAGTTTCTGAGTAATTTTTGTCACTTTCTGATGAAAGGCTCTAAAGATAAACGCAGTTCGTCAACTTACCCCTGCGGCCAACTAGCCCCGGTCTCCCCTACATATTTATTTTTTTATAATGCTTTTACTACAAACCTATTATAATCCAACGTTTCGATCTATTGGACCTAAACCGTTAGCAGAAAAACACCCCCAGACCATTACGTTGCCTCCACCATGCTTCACGGTCATATGGCAGTAACGTAAATCTAGGCGTTTTCCGGCCGGTCTACGTACACGGCAAATGCCATCGCTCCCAATGATGTTTAACTTCGATTCATCACTGAACAGGACAGTTCGCCATTTCTGCACATTCCATTCAATATGAGACGAAGCAAACAGGAGTCTTTTCTTCTAGTTTTTTAGTGAAATCAGCGGTTTCTTTGCAGGGCGTCGAGAAAACTATCCGGCTTCAACAGAACGTCGTCTGATTGTTCGGTCCGATACAGGCAGCTCTAATTGCTTTTGTATCTCGACTGATGATATCCAGGGATCCTTCTTGACGGATCTGACGATCATAGAATCCTCTCTAGAAGTGGTGGAGCGCGGTCTTCCACGTTATCTTCTGTCAACTTCCCCGTAGAACGATAGTTGGAGCATAGTCTTGATACGGTCCATTTTTTCACGCGATATTTATCACAAATACTTTTTTGTGACATTCCACTTACGTAATCGCCAATAATTTTCTTTCTTAGTTCCAATCCAAGACTGTCGGGAGCCATTTTTGCACTTGAAGTCATAAAAATAATAAAAATAAATAATCACGCTTCTCAAGACTTACCGTGTTACATTTACCTTGTGATGATGATACAATAATGCTCTGTGGAACACAACGTCTTGGTTGGATGTGGACTGTATTGATGTAATGAAACACTTGTTGTATTTCACTTCTTGTATTGATGTTCTTCGATAAAACACTTTGATAAAACTCACTTCGATAAACTGTCTTGATAATACTGACTGATTGACTTCCATATACTGACATATACTACATGTCGATTTACATGTCTCTTATATAGTAAAATAAACTGTGTGAACCTGTTTTGGAAGATTCTAGATGCTTCTTTTCAATGCTTCTGGAAGCTTCTGGATGCGTCTGGATGCTTCTGAATGTTTCTCGATATTTCTGGATGCTACTGGATGCTTCCAAATGCTTCTTCTGGAAACTTCTGGATGCTTCTGCATGCTTCTGGAAGCTTCTGGGTACTTCCTTTAATTATTAAAAAACTTCCGTGACGTTGACACGGACCAGACTTAAGAAAATGAAACAAACCAAAAAAGTTGCACTTGTTTTGTCCGCTGCTAAATGGCACTTGTCAACGAATTTCTGCCTGTGTGCTGTCACCTGTCAGCTAATTGCTCATGTCATGGCATGCTATGACTCCAGACTCCTGAACTGTTTGCTGTGGTGGTACAGTTCGTTTCGTTTTTAAGAAATGTAAAATTAGGAACACTTTTTAGCATTGTTCAATGTTGGTTGCAAATGTTTTGTCCAATACAATATATATATATATATATATATATATTCATATATATATATATATATATATATATATATATATATATATATATATATATATATATATATATATATATATATATATATATATATATATATATATAGATATATATATATATAGATATATATATATTTATATATATATATATATATATATATATATATATATAACATATATATACATATATATATATATATATATATATATATATATATATATATATATATATATATATATATATATATATATATATATATATTAATATATATATATATATATATATATATATATATATATATATATATATATATATATATATATATATATATAGATATATAGATATATATATATAGATATATAGATATATAATTATATTTTTTAGTCTATCTAACATTTGGTAAACAAAAAGACTTATGTCTGTTATTCCTTTCTTATCCTTTGCAGTAATAACAATTTGATCCTGAAACAAATATATCTTCATACAATATATAGCCTTTGCCATCCAACGTGCATTGTGTGTTGCACCTGGTGCCCGAAACTTTACATTCAACTCCGATGTTGCTGTTGATCCTCCAAGAAAAATAAGCCAAAATTCAAGAGTTCTAAGTAATTATCCCTGGGTTGTTGACCTTTAATTGCTTTACCATAGTATACTATCATTTCTTCACAGAGTTTGATAAAAAAATTACAGTTATACAATTCTTTATTCCCTATAGTGAACACCTCCTTGTTGATTGCTGGCCATTGCTTCTGAAAACGGGTAAAAATTCCAACTTCAAGTCCTCCAATGCTTCCAAATTCAGTCATGAAAATGGTGGAAAGCATGACTTTAAAGACATGGTGTCTGAATGCTATCCTTTTAAGATTACGGTCAAGATTCTGCTCTATTATTGTGCAGACACCAATGTTAAACTCAGTGTTGGACGAAGTAGTGTAAAAAACCAGTCCCTTAACAAGTTCTTTTAATTTCCAAACTTTAAGAGCCTTCATACAAGCATCAGCCTGTTGCTCACGTGTACCTCGATCAATCTTTGGAACGCCCAGCAGTTTTTCCACCCCACCACCAGTCACAAGGATGGCAATTCTGTCAACCTTTTTTTTGAGCACCAGTGAAATCAGGTAAGAACTTTCCATCCCAATGCTGAAGAAGTGGATCATCTGGAGAGAAATCAACCTTGTTAGCTGTAGTCATCGCTTCACGAACAGATCGCATTTCTCTGAGGTTTGTGATAATACGACAATGATAAATCTTTTAGAGAGAGACCAAGAGCCTGGGCAACTGTTCCAACTACGAAGAGTGCACGGTGATCAGAAATATTAACATAATCAAGAGACGATACGACATTATTTGTTAGAACTTTCATCTTCTTTTTCGTTGAACCACTTGTGCTCACTGTGCTGGAAGTGGAAGGAGTCTTATATTCACCATTATCCGAGGAACTTGAGCTACTCTCACTCACAATTTTTTTTTTCAATGTCAGTTGCTGATGAATAAGAAATGAGTTCTGTTTTTTCCATCACTTCCACTTTACTGCTTTGACGCCTCAATTCCATTTTAGTTTCTCGGACTCGTTTCCGTGCCTCCCTAGCTGTTAAATTCCGATCAATTTCTGCCATGCTACAACTTAATGGATCTTCTTGCTACTGATGTAAAAATGCTTTATCTTCAACGTTTTTCATAACTACTGATGCACTTTTGGTGGATATATCAAAAAGTTCTTCCAGGTAAGCATGGAAAAGTCCTTCTTTCATTTGACAGCTGTCTAATTTTGATCGTCGGTGTTTTTTCAGCAACAGATATTCGTCATAAAGTTTTTTAACTTTCTTTCTGCATTGTCAATTCTTTGAGTTAAATTTCTTCCACTCTCCCATATAACAAAAACTGCTTCAATTGTTGCCCGAATACTATTTCTCACTTCTTATTTCTCTTCTATACGACGGAAGAGCAACCTCTGAAGAACATCCCCACTTGACGGAAGTCTGGCAGTCGACAGAGTTTGTGTAGGTTTACCAACAAACCACACCACAGCAGAAGATCTACTAATTGCCATATTAATTTCTACTCAAAATATTTTGTTATATATATATATTGTATTGGACAAAACATTTGCAACCAACATTGAACAATGCTAAAAAGTGTTCCTAATTTTACATTTCTTAAAAACGAAACGAACTGTACCACCACAGCAAACAGTTCAGGAGTCTGGAGTCATAGCATGCCATGACATGAGCAATTAGCTGACAGGTGACAGCACACAGGCAGAAATTCGTTGACAAGTGCCATTTAGCAGCGGACAAAACAAGTGCAACTTTTTTGGTTTGTTTCATTTTCTTAAGTCTGGTCCGTGTCAACGTCACGGAAGTTTTTTAATAATTAAAGGAAGTACCCAGAAGCTTCCAGAAGCATGCAGAAGCATCCAGAAGTTTCCAGAAGAAGCATTTGGAAGCATCCAGTAGCATCCAGAAATATCGAGAAACATTCAGAAGCATCCAGACGCATCCAGAAGCTTCCAGAAGCATTGAAAAGAAGCATCTAGAATCTTCCAAAACAGGTTCACACAGTTTATTTTACTATATAAGAGACATGTAAATCGACATGTAGTATATGTCAGTATATGGAAGTCAATCAGTCAGTATTATCAAGACAGTTTATCGAAGTGAGTTTTATCAAAGTGTTTTATCGAAGAACATCAATACAAGAAGTGAAATACAACAAGTGTTTCATTACATCAATACAGTCCACATCCAACCAAGACGTTGTGTTCCACAGAGCATTATTGTATCATCATCACAAGGTAAATGTAACACGGTAAGTCTTGAGAAGCGTGATTATTTATTTTTATTATTTTTATGACTTCAAGTGCAAAAATGGCTCCCGACAGTCTTGGATTGGAACTAAGAAAGAAAATTATTGGCGATTACGTAAGTGGAATGTCACAAAAAAGTATTTGTGATAAATATCGCGTGAAAAAATGGACCGTATCAAGACTATGCTCCAACTATCGTTCTACGGGGAAGTTGACAGAAGATAACGTGGAAGACCGCGCTCCACCACTTCTAGAGAGGATTCTATGATCGTCAGATCCGTCAAGAAGGATCCCTAGATATCATCAGTCGAGATACAAAAGCAATTAGAGCTGCCTGTATCGGACCGAACAATCAGACGACGTTCTGTTGAAGCCGGATAGTTTTCTCGACGCCCTGCAAAGAAACCGCTGATTTCACTAAAAAACTAGAAGAAAAGACTCCTGTTTGCTTCGTCTCATATTGAATGGAATGTGCAGAAATGGCGAACTGTCCTGTTCAGTGATGAATCGAAGTTAAACATCATTGGGAGCGATGGCATTTGCCGTGTACGTAGACCGGCCGGAAAACGCCTAGATTTACGTTACTGCCATATGACCGTGAAGCATGGTGGAGGCAACGTAATGGTCTAGGGGTGTTTTTCTGCTAACGGTTTAGGTCCAATACATCGAAACGATGGAATAATGGAGCGTTTCATGTATAAAAATATCCTGAAAGATGTTATGTTACCTCATGCTGAATGGAATATGCTAATAAAATGGGTTTTTCAGCAAGAAAACGATCCGAAAAACACTGCAAAAGAAGTCAAGCAGTGGTTTCGAGACAACCACCTATCGGTGATGGATTGGCCGCCTCAATCTCCGGATCTCAACCCTATCGAGAACCTGTGGGAGATTGTCAACCGCAGAATTAATCGTGAAGGTGTTCGTAATAAGGATCAACTGTTTGAACAAATCCAAATGGCCTGGGCAGCGATTCCACAAAGTTTCATTGATCACCTGATCGAATCTATGCTTTAAATATGCAATGCTGTGATCGACAACAAAGGATTCGCCACGAAATATTGATAGCGAAATACAGCTTGGTCAACATTTTGTCGAGTTGCACTTGGTTTGTCCAGAAGGAAATCAATTTTTTTAAATAGTTTTGATTAATTTGTTAATTTTCGTGTACAAATAATGAACTTTTTGAAGAATAAAACTTGAAGAACTTTGTCTCTAAACAGTTACATAGTTATTTCTCTAAGTTGAAAAAATGCAGCACTTTTATATAAAAGAAACTCAATTAGCATTATTTGGTTGCACTCGTTTTGTCCGATACTATATATATATATATATATATATATATATATATATATATATATATATATATATATATATATATATATATATATATATATATATATATATATATATATATATATATATATATATATATATATATATATATAATAAAAAAACAAATTTGCAAAACTTGAGGAAATCACAAAATTTTACCGATGGTTAACTCATCTTATAAAACATGGCAACCCCTAAAATTGCTTCTTTTAGTCTAACTTTTGGTACACATGATCCTAGGTAATAAAGGAATACAAACAACCTTGAGGAGAATATATATATATATATATATATATATATATATATATATATATATATATATATATATATATATATATATATATATATTTATATATATGTATATTAGGCTGGGGTCAAAATAAACAAAAGAGTGAATTTCATCAAAACAAACCATACTTGTTGACCAATCCATGTATGAAACTAGAAGCATTTCTAAAAAAGAAAAATGCCTTACTGGAAGTACCACATTTTGACCCTTAAACATTAGACAGGGTAATAATATTAAAAGAAAAAAAATTCTTGAAAAGTATGTTATGTTGGATCTCAAATGAGGCAAAATTTTATAAAAATTTCAAAAATAATAATAATATTTTATTTAGATTATTAGTTAACAGTATAATGCGCAAAAAAGGCCATTTTTTAACATAATTAAAAAAATTAATTTAAAAAAAAAAACATAACTATAAGTTTTGAAACTTTCATAAAATTTCGCTTCATTTAAGACCCAACATGACATACTTTTGAAAAAAGTTTTTTCTACAATATTAGGGACCTGATTGATGCTATATCTATATGTATATATGTATATATATATATATATATATATATATATATATATATTATATATATATATATATATATATATATATATATATATATATATATATATATATATATATATATATATATATATATATATATATATATATATATATATATATACAGGGGCGTGTAAAGAAATTGTTTTGGGTAAGTCGCAATTTTAACCCCACCCCAAAAATGTTAAATTTTAGCATGCCCCCCCCCCCCCTTTCCTCATTGACAAACGGATATATGAGGTAGACGGCTTAGCAATCGCCCGATATGTTATTGCACATGATGCTAACCATTATCAAGCATTATCGCTTCGCACGCTATCTATTTTTAGAAGAAAATGATGATAACCGGTCAGCACCAACGCTTAACAAATACACACGACCTATTCTTATATGACGCAAAAAAATTCTTAAAAATCCCTGCTATAGCATTTTTTTAGATTTAGGCAGAGCACGTATGAAGTAATACACGCATCGACTTATTTAGGGAGAGCACGCATGGAGTAAACGAGTCAGCATATTGGTTGATTTGTATACTACTCTTGGTTTGGGATATTTGCGACACTATTCCTTATCTACTGTTTGCGAAATTAGGCTTTGTTTAATACGTTTGACGCAATATGAACTTTTTTTTTCAAAGCTATAACTTCCGCCCCCTCCAAAAAAAATTTGAAAACCAAATAGTAAATAAACTGCCGGCTATACTTACTGTACTGTTCAATACCAAATAATGTTTTTACAAAGATGTGTGGCTATGAAAATAGCCGTTAAACAAAGTGTTATTTTTTTTTAAGATATTATTTTTATATTTTTAATATATTATATTTTTATTATATATTTTTTTAATTATTTTATATTATTATACTTTTATTAAAATTTTATTTAAAACACAACCAACGATTATTTATAGCAAACTTATTAATGACTTTTTCAACATCATTAGGTAACTCTTTGTGAATATTCATTAAAGCTAAACCATTTAGGCGGTCCTCTACCATTGTGCTTCTTTTATAATCTTTTAGACGTCGAAGTGAAGAAAACGTTCGCTCACATTCACATGAAGTTAAGGGTAAGGTAGCAAGTAACTTCAGACGAATTTTAATATTTTCAAATCCAGGAAAATTTATTGCTTTTAATGTTTCAGTAATATTAGACGGAAGCTCATTTTTAAACTTTACCCAATATACTTCCCACAGTTTAAGCTCACCTAATAAAGCAAGTGGATTTGGTAAGTCTATTTTATAAAAGTCACTGAAAGATATAACATGATCTTTCCAATTAGTGTCACTAGAACACTGATCTTCTGCAATCATTTTTGAAGGAACTAAGGCAAGTGCTTTATAACACTTTAAAGTTGTATCATTAAACCTTGTGTCTAACTCAGTACTCAGATGGTCTAACAAAGGAATAGTGATAACCAATTTAAAATAATGAGAGACAGATTCAAAAGGAGTATTAGCTCTGTTTTTTTAAATAAATGAAGTTCTAGGCTTTTCTTCTATAACATTTATCTTTGATGCAATTTTTAATGCTTGTTCATAGCATATTTGATGTTGTTCATCAACTATATTTCTAAGAGAAGACACAGCATCTTTTAATGCCTGGATAAGATTCAAACCATTATAAATGTCATTACTTTTTGCCTGCAACAATCGTGTAATTGGAAGAGTTATATCAAAAACATTTCTTGTTATACAAAGTGCAACAATAAAATCAAAACCTGTTAATAACTTCAGTAAAGAGGAAGCAGAAGTAGATGTTGTATGATTAAATGTTTTATTGATATTTAAGGACATTTCTTCAAGACAGGAGACCACAGGTATAAAAAGCTCATGAAAGGTATCCATGCCATGTACTTTATCAATCCAACGTGTTCTACAAACATCTTTTAACTTCTTTTTGGAAGCTAATGGAGTAATTTTATCAATATGCTCTTCTAATTTTTGTTGCCTGGCTGGAGAAAGATTAAAAAAGTATGACACCTCTTTTACATGAGCTAAAAGATTCCTGATAGACTGCACATTGCACGATGCACATATAGCTAAATTAAGTCTGTGTCTGTAACAATGACTAAAAATAGCTTTTTCATTCAAATTTAAAATACGAGCAGCAACCCTTTAGTATGTCCAGCCATTGCTCCAGCACCATCATAAGATTGTCCCCTACAATTTATAATATCCAAGCAAAGAACAGACATAAACTAAATAAACCTTCGCCAGTAACACCATTTGAACAATGTATAAGTTTAACAAATTCTTCTTTTATGTCTAAATTAGAATCAACAAATCTAATAACCAAAGAAAGCTGCTCTTTATTTGAACTGTCTGAAGCTTCATCAGCATTAATAGAAAAATATTGAGACTTTTTGATTTCTTCTATTATTTTATCGGTAACTACTTCTCCGCAACAATTTATCAGCTCATTTTGAGATGTATTTGATATATAAGATGCATTTTTTTGATGATATTTTAAATGGTTTTCAAAAACTTTATCGCCAGCTTTGACACGAAAATGAAGCAGTTCTATGAAATTTCCTGCAGTAGGACTAGGAGATTCACTTCTACCAGGATGGAATTTAAAGTTATCTCGATGACATCTTAAAGGAAGACCAAGGTGCCCACATAGAATAATTGTTTCAATAATTGGTAACAACAATCTACAATTTTCAGAAATCTGTGATTGAATTATTTTTTGAGAGGTTATATCAATTGGCTTTGTTTTAAAAGACCAAAATGATGATAAAGAAAACAAAACTTCAGCAGTTTTAACATGCAATCCTTTGTTTCTGCAGGTTAGATTACTATTATTTTTTCCAAATACATGTTTCTTAAAGTGAGCAGAAGCATCGTTCCAGTAGTTGAATGGTTTACTGAACAGCCTTTCTACTATAGTACATTCTGAAGGAAAACTGTGACCAAAAAGTACACATGGTAAACAGAAAGCGCCATCAAATATCTTTGAATAAGTAAGCCATGGAAATTTATCTATCCATGCAAGTTGAAAGCTACGTCCATTTGAATTTTTAGGAAAAGTAAATGTTTTACAAGGTACAAGCACAGATTGAACTAAATGTTGAAAGTCAGAATTAATTAAAGTTTTAGCAACACTGGAATAACTAGCATAATTAAAAACCAAATAACCAATATCATAATTATAGGAAGGGAAAATGGTATACATTGAGTTACTTTACTAAAACTAGGCATTGGTAATTGGTTGCAAAGATGCGAAGATTTATTTTTTAAAATAGATTTCTTAAGGTCATCATGATCTTTGGATTTGCTATAAAAAAGTAATTTTAGTCTGTATCATCCTGCTACTTTCATTGGAAGCTTTACGTTTCAAATTGTTTTTTAGTACTAATGGAGCATAATGATTTCGTTGAAAAGGAACAGAAAAATCATTTGAAAAACTTTCACAACAAAAAAGAAGATATATAGACTCGCAATTTTCAAAAGAGGCCATACGGGGATAAATAATTTGGCTAAATAATAGTTTGTACTTAGTAAGGCCATTATCTGGGTAAAGACATTCTATTTTTTTTTCCACATATGCTTGATAATCCAGGAGCACAAAGGAAAGAGGACCAGTTCTTATCATTGCAATTATGAACAGCTTCTTCTTGTACTAACTCTTTGCCTTCCTTTCTTGTATCTAGAGAACTTTTTGATACTGACAACGGCAGAATGTTTTTCAAACAAGGAAAAACATTTCTATTGTTACAAAAAACAGTTTGAAAAATTAGATGGTTTTAGTAGAAGTCTGCATTTAAGAAAAGCTCGATTGATGTCAATAATCTTAAATCATTTAATACAGAATTATTCCCAGTGAAGACTAATGAGATAGAACTGTACAGGCAGTTTCTAGTTGATTGAGACCTGTGAACATAAAAACATTGTCATACAATTATATTTTTCAAATGCCATATTTTCAATAAAAAAATATTTTTATAAGAAAACTAGATCAGTATTGTTATTGCTACATTGGATTTAATATAAAAATAAATTTATAAACGTTTAATAAAAAAAGCTTAACAATAATAATTAGAAAGGTTAAAAATAATAAAAGAAAGATTAACAATAAAAAAAATCACAAAAACGAAATAAATGTTTTTACCTTAAACAAATAAAATTGCCACGATGTTTATCTGAAAAAGTCTTTGGTAAAAAGGTGTCTAAACCTCTAATATTTTTTACAAGATTCATATTTGGATACTTGTCTTTAAAACAAGTTATATTTTTTTCCAATTTTTCTTTCCAATGAACTAACTCCGATTGACATTGTGTTTGGAGAGCTATTTGAACTTGAGAATTAGTCGACATTTTAAGCAAATAATTAATCTGTCTATATTTTATCTTTAAGAAATGTTTAATAAATATATACCAAACAGGGTGTATGAAGTCCGAATTTAATTTTTAATGTTTAAAATCCTTTCTTGCTTTTTATCTTGTTCAAAATGCAAGTAGATACATAGCTTTGTATAAAATTATTGGGGATATCCATTGATATATTTTAATATATGGTTGTTGTTAATTATAGCCTTCTCCTCCTGATGATAAATATCAATACAATTTGACTAAAACTTTACTCAGGGTGCAATTGATAATTGAAGTCCGGAATTCGTTCTCTAAGAAATAATAACTTTTGTTTTTTTTTAAATTAATAAAAGAAAATATTTAAAAATTGAAGCACTTTATAACTTAATAAAAAAAGTATATGTCCATTCAAGCTTCTTATTAATTTGTTTAAGTCAAAAATTAAAACAACCTCCTTTTAATTATATAAATCGTATTTTTAAAAAAACTTTAGACCGTTCTCAATTTGACAAGCACTATAATAAAATACCAAACCGTAAATCTAAATCTTATCCCGGATTAATAACTTCTTACCATCCGTTCGAACAATTAACCTTGTATAGTTTGCTTAATTATTGCTTTAGTTTCTTATAATTATTCTCTCTGTTTGCTTTTATCTACCGACGCATCACATTTATTCAACAAAATATTGAAGTTGTGAAATATATATATATATATATATATATATATATATATATATATATATATATATATATATATATATATATATATATATATATATATATATATATATGTATATATATATATATATATATATATATACATATATATATATATATATATATACATATATATATATATATATATATATATATATATATATATATATATATATACATATTTTGGGTATGTCCAGCGACGTAGCAGACATCCCCTAGACACGCCCCTGATATATATATATATATATATATATATATATATATATATATATATATATATATATATATATATATATATATATATATATATATATATATATATATATATATATATATATATATATATATATATATATATATATATATATATATATATATATATAGACCTCAGTGGAAAAACCGGCGTTGTCACATTTAAAAAGTATTAAGAAACTATTTATTTATCATTAATAAAAGTCTTTATTTAAAGCAAATGAAACAAAGCAATTTAAAAAAATTTATATTATAATTATTTTATTTAAAATTTATTCAAAACAAAACATTTTATAATTTTTTATACAAAAAATTTTTTTCTTTGCTTTAAATAAAGACATTTATTAATGATCAACAAATACTTTCTCAATACTTTTTAAATGTGACAACGCCGGTTTTTCCACTGAGGTCTTCATATATATATATATATATATATATATATATATATATATATATATATATATATATATATATATATATATATATATATATATATATATATATATATATATATATATATATATATATATACACATATATATATTTATATATACATACACATACAAATATACATACATACATACATACATACATACATACATACATACATACATATATATATATATATATATATATATATATATATATATATATATATATATATATATATATATATATATATATATATATATATATATATGTATATACGTATATACATACACTCATACATACATGCACCTACACACGTATGTATATATGCATACATATACAAACATGTGCGTGTATATATATACATATATACATGCATGTGTACATAACGGGTGATGCGGAAGTTATCGGACAAATCCTAATTTCATTATTTGAACATAATAATTAGTTTTTGTGGTTTTATGCGTAGGCATAAACGTTCTATAAAATATAAACTTTATTATTTGAAACACAATTATTTAAAATGAGGTTAAATGCAGCTGAACGAGAATCTTTTCGAAAGCGACAAAAATTGTTTTTTGTAAATAAACCTAATATTAAAAAAAAAAAAAAAAATCGTAAATCATTTTGAAAAGGAAGGATTTGCTCGAAGTACAATATATGATAACCTAAAAAGACTTGAAACTGTTCAATCGTTTTCTGATAGAAAGCACACTGGTCGTCCGACACCGTGGACTAGAGAAAAGAAAGCCGAATTAACGAGAATTGTCAACAATCGAAAAGGGGTCAGTCAGAGAAAAATAGGTATTAAATTCGGTGTATATCAATCGACAATTGGTCGTCAGTTAAAAAAAATGAATATTAAATATAGAAAACGTGAAAAGACTCCAAAATACACTATACAACAACAAATAAAAGCAAAGAAAAGAAGCAGGAAACTAGTTAACCAACTCCATGACACAAAATCGCTTCTAGTCATCGATAACGAAAAATACTTTTGTTTTGCAGGGGACAACATGCCTGGAAATTCTGGATACTACACAAACAACAAAAAGACATGCCCAGAAAGTGTTCATTTTATAGGAAAAGAGAAATTTCCAAAAAAATTATTAATGCGGATAGCCATATCTGACCGTGGATTGTCCGAGCCATTGTTTCGCACTTCCAAGGCTGTAGCGATCAATTCATCAATCTATATTAATAAATGTTTAGAAAAACGACTTCTTCCATTTATTCACAAGTATCATGGAGACTTTAACTATTTATTTTGGCCAGATTTAGCAAGTTCTCATTATTCTAAAGAATCTCTAAATTGGATGGACCAATATGTCTATTACGTTGATAAAGAATCCAATCCCCCAAATGTGCCTCAAGCACAACCAATTGAAAATTTTTGGGGACATTTGGCACAGAAGGTTTACGAAGGAGATTGGCAAGCTTCAACAGAGCAAGTTTTGATTGATCGCATTAAACTAAAACTACAAGAAATTGATTTAAAATATTTACAGTCGCATATTAAAGGCGTCAGAGCAAAATTGAGATCAATTGCAGATGGTGATGTTTTTTCATATAAAGAAATAATATATTTTTATTAAAAGATAAATGCTTTATTGACGTTTTTATTTTGTCCGATAACTTTCGCATCACCCGTTAAATGCTGTAAATCTATATAATTACTTTTTCATTGTATAATTGACTATAATGTATATAATTAGAGACTTTAGACCTTTCCAGACAAACAAAGTACGCTCTTATAGATAATTTTTAAACAAAATACTTTTATAGATAGATTTAAAAATAATTCTCTGTTTGTTTATTATTTAAAAGTAATAACTTTAGCTTTTGTTTAAACTGTTCAAGAATTTTTAGTATTTTATATCATTTCTAATTATCTTATTCTATACATTAAGTCCTGTAATAGTTATTGAGAATTTGGCGGATTTATATATAGTTTTGGGTTGAACAAAGTTGTTATTTGATTATTTAGTCATGTATTTGGTATTGTATTATTAGGGGAGACCGGGGCTAGTTGCAACAAAATTAAAAAAACTGCATTTATCTCCTTAAACTTTAATATTTTTGAAATTTTTTTTTCAGGGTTATAAAATAGATCTTAGTGACATGTTAATCCAACATTAATAAATATAATATAAAACTTAGTTATTCCGCAATAGTGAAGCAAAAATGAAAAAAAAATGTTGCAACTTACCCCGCGTCGGGGCAAGTTGCAACAGTGAACGGGGCAAGTTGCAACACATTACTTTAAAAGAATAAGCCTTGTAGAGTTCACAGAAAAATTACTAGTCAATCTGTAATTTCTATTTGGCAACAAAAATTTTATAACTACAATAAAAGAAAGTAGTATTTTCCTTGAGTTGCAATACATTTATTATGCTAGACTTCACATATACCTGACTTGTTTAGTAAACTAAAAACTGTTTTTGAAAAAATAAAGGTTCTCTTGGTCAAATAAGCAACAATTTAGTTTAAAAAAAGAGAAGAGGAGTATTTAGGATATTTAAGTTCTGTTTTTTTCTGTTTTTAGGATATAAAAACACAATAACATTTTGTTTAAAAAACAATTTTTTTAATGCAAAAAATTACATTATTTCCATTTTAATTCACCTTTAATGTTTTTCGTTTTCATTGTTGATGTGGAAGTATTAGGCTTTCTGTTTTTAGAACTAACTTCTTTTTCAGCCATAAGTCGCTGTTTTACTGGAGTATCTGTAAGAATTTCTGCATACTTTCTCTTCGATCTAGTGAGTATTTCTTTCCTAGGTTGTGCTTTTGGCAGAGGTCTTACATTCTCTGGGGAAAATTCTAATAATGTCAGAGATGGAATTGCATCTGAGATTGAAGTTGATATACTAATATCAATACCTGCTTTAGATTGAGTTGCTGGACGATCAGTAACAAATGATGGAGCAAAATCTGCATCTGAGAATATATCCTTATCATATGGGAATATTCCTGCCACAATAAAACCAGATGTTATGTTTTGTTGTGTAAGAGAATGCTGTGAGGCTATTTTTGCAATTCCTGGCTATTGTTTCATCCATGAGTCTTGTGCATTAGCTACGCATTTTTTGAATGGTCCGAATACAGATCTATCTAGAGGTTGCAACTTATGTGAGTAATGAGGAGGGAAGGAAAGCAAAACTATACCATTATCTTTACACAATGTTATTAATTGAACAGATAAATGAGACTAACGGTTGTCTAAAACTAATAGCACAGGACTTTCTTTTGTAGGCTTGACATGCTGAATAAAGTGGTTTAAGTAAGTAACAAAGCACTCTTCATTCATCCACCCTAACCCATTCAAAGCACCAATGCATTCATTTGGTTCATCACAAATAAAGTGATCAAAAAATTTCTTTCTCGGAAATAGAAACATTGAAGGCACACTATTGCCATATGCATTTACAGCTAACACCATTGTCACTAGTGTCCCCCGTTCTTGAGATGTTAATGCTCCAACTTGCTTAATACCTTTACGAGCAATTACCTTGTTTGGTTTTTGCACAGTGGTGATACCTGTCTCATCAACATTGTAAATATTAGATGCAGAAAAATGATTTCTATCTAAAACATCTGATAATTTTTGAAAAAATACACCTACATTAGCACGATTAAAACTAGTTGCTTGTGCAAGACTTGTTGCTTCTAGAGTTCTGATAGACAATCCTGAACGTCGATTTAAAAACCCTCTCATCCAGTCAGGACCAGCCATTGAAAATTTTAACCAAGATTTTGGGAAATTAAGGTTATACTTTATAGCACATTCAAATGCAAGTTTTCGTGCTTCATAAAGTGATAATCCAAAATAAATATCAGAAGCTGCTGATATATATGAAGCAATAGCTTTTTCTTGTTCTAAATTGAAAACTTGGTGTGACTTTTTATAACCAGGAATAGGGAGCGGCATTCCCATATTAATAAAAAGAGTTGAGTAGTGGATTCCATATTTTTTTGCTGATGCTCTAATCGATATTTCTTTTCCATCAATAACATGGTTTGCTGCCTCTATTACCACTGCTGTTGGATAAAGTCTTTTTTTCAGTTTTTCTCTTATAAGTTCTCATTTACAATTTTTACTTAAGCACAAAATAACAGTTTAATCAAATAACAATAAAATAAAAAAACATTAAAGTCATTTTACACAACTTAACCTACATCATCATTTATTTATAAATGAATGATTAATGTATCTTTGCATATATGTATGCATGTATATATATATATATATATATATATATATATATATATATATATATATATATATATATATATATATATATATATAATTAGTAAAAAACACTTATCTAACTTTTATCTTCGACTCGGAGTTTCACCATCGCTGGATCATCAGGAAGAGTTACTAAATCTCAAAAAAAATTCAATTTATAGAAAAAAATATTTTACAGGAAGTTATAAATTATTATAAAAAAATTTTTAATTACTATATTTTTTTGTTAACGGGAAGTTACAGAAAGTAATTATGAAATAATTTTCTTTGGAATGGGGATAGTTTAATTTGGTCATTTGTTTTTATAATTTTTTAAGAGGTATTTATTTTCGTGCCTACATTTAGAAATTAATTCAGATTTTTTATTTAATAAATTTTCTTGATTCAAATGAGTAATTATTTCAAATTTTTCTTGCAAACATAGCATACATTTTTTGGAAATGTTATTATAGGCAGGGGCAGATTTTTACTCCGAGTCCGAAGATAAAAGTTAGATAAGTGTTTTTTACTAATTAATTATTGCTCTGTTCTTTAAGAAAATTGAGCACTCTATTTGTAAAATACACTAACATAATTTACATATATATATATATATATATATATATAATAAAATAAAATACCCCAAAATTTTTTTGTTCAACTGACGAGATTTACCAGAATCATCTATTTTACAGGCTGAGGGTTTTCACTTATTTACTTAGTTTTAGAAAATAAAATTTTGGGTTATATTATAATAAAACCATACAAATGTGCATAAAGGAACCATGGAATCAAATAGTACATCATTTTGAAATTATTGCATAATTTACAGACCGGTCTGTAAATTACTGCAAAAGGGCTGCACAAACCAACTGGGTATACCGACTTTGAATATATTTGATATTTTTCAATTGTTATTAAATTTAATTCGAAATTTTTCATAATGGTCCCATTTTTATTCATCTGACGACATTAACCAGAATCATCTATTTTACAGACTGATGGTTTTCACTTATTTACTTAGTTTTGGAAAATAAAATTTGGGGTTATATTATATTTACACCATACAAATATGCATAAAGGAATCATGGAATCCAAATCATACATCATTTTAAAATTATTGTATAATTTTCAGACCGGTCAGTAAATTACTGCAAAAGGGCATTAAAATCTGTCGAAATTATTTAGAATAGCCTATTTAACAGACAGAAGATTCTTCAATAAAGTTAAAATTAAATTTTTAATGAAAACAACTTACAACAAACGAACTTTCTGAAATTTGGAGTACTTACTTCTGCAATATGCAGGTATAACAGCAGAAATTATATCTAAAAATGTAAAAATATTATTATTAGAAACACAGATACTCAATAACGTGTTAAAAATATTTTGTTTATTTATTTTAAAAATATATAAATTAAAAACATTTAAAACTAAATAAGTATAAAATAAGAAACTTACTCTTTAAGATTGCTTATGTGAACCTATAAAAACGCCTAAAATAAAAAAAATGAAAATAACATAGAAAAATGTTTTTGTTCTAAAACTTATTTCTTGGCTGATAGTGAATGATTGGAAGTAGCAAGTTTCAGTAACGAAACAAACTAATAATCATTTTTAACAATAGACACCATCAAGAAGGTAAGCCAAGTTGTCTATCAACAAAACATCACAACAATAACAGTACAATCACAAAACACACAGACCCTGTGGCTCTAAACGCTCATAAATCACACTAGAGTCACTAAGTCATGGGTTAACTTTTAACCCAAACTAGTAATCATCCTGAAAAGCTTAAAAGTTGCTCTATTTGCAGAGGACATAAGAAACATGGATTTCAATCATCTTGTTTTAGAACTGACTTGCAAACTGTTGTTACAGAATGGTACTACATAGCATTACATAGAAGTGGTTAGGTAAATTCTACTGCTCTGGATATCAAAGGCTTTCGATAAAGTCTAGCATAATGGACTTACCCATCTTTTTGCAATTTTTTAAGTCGTCTGTTAATTGTTATCTACCTACATAAACTTCGTCTTGGCTCTTCCAGTAACTTCCAACTTTAAAAGTTGGAACTTTCTGATGCTTGCTCTACCCCTACTTCAATCCACAATAGTGAAATTGTTCCCAATCAAATTACTAATTTTGTACCTTCTGATTTAATTTTGAAAATTGCTAATGTTACCCCAACTTTTATTGCATACATCCCTTTAGGAAATGGTTCTAAAAACTTTCTTATTAAAACGCAATTTAATCAAGAGAACCTCACAGTTTCTAACTTGGATACTACCTATATTATCTGGTGATTTCACCTATCAAATAAAGAAATTTTAATTTGTAACATGTAATCGACGTTTTTGAAGAAGGTAGATATATCTAATGGTCTAATTATAAGCAAGAGTTTTGAGTCTTTAATTAACAAACACTTATGCTCTCCTCTCGAATCTAATAACTTACTTTTTGATCATCACCATGGATTTCAATCGCCTCGTTTTACAGCTGATACTACCATTTATTCCTGCTATGATAAGAACGCAACACTCTCTGATTGCTTGAAGGGGCATTTGAGCTTAAAAAGGTTCTCACTTCTGCCATCTTTTTTTTTACAAATGTGTAAAAAATGGGGATTCGTCAAAACCAAATCTGGATTTTTGAGGGATACAATCTTTCCATTAATATTTAGATAATCCATAATAGTGTCAGATACTAAAATTAAAAGTAAACTTAATTTTAGTGACATGAAGAAAAATAAGGGGTGAATTATTTTGGTTTCAATAAATAGAATTATTAAAATGAAAAAAGTTTGTGCAACGGTATTCCTAATTTATAATTTTGACTTACTTTCTTGACTAATAGATGGAGCAACCATTTTGGTAAGACTTTTGTTAATGTTAACACCTAAAAAAAAAGAATTAAAATAATTATTACAACAGTTTATAGTATTTAATCAACAAACAAATAGAGGCAAATAAATATAAAAAGAAATAAAGAATTTCTTACACAATTTTCATAAGCTTCTGTTGAATACTATTTTTAGGTTTTTGTTTTGAAAAAAACAGTTTAAATAAGAGCAACCTGTAGTTAAAATAGTTAAAATCAAGATTTTAACTTTCTTGAAAAATGCAGACCTTTTACCTGGGAAAAAGTAAAAGATGTATTTTCATTTGATTAAAATTTTAAGAACTATACTTTCATTTTCAATTTAATTTTCATAATTTAACCAAAACAAACACAAAAATCAAAACAGATAACGTCATTAAATACGCGAACAAAAGCATATATATACACATAATTTATATATGCAAATCCTAAGTACCAATTCTTTAGGTAAACTTAAATAAATACTTGTTTTAAATAGAGGAAAGGCTAAACTTGCAATTTCCACCTGGACGTTTTTCAAAAACACTTTTTTTTTCTATATAAATCAACCTTGAAGTTTTTAAACGCTGAGAACTAAAACTTTTTGTATAAATGTTAAAAAACGTCCAGATTCCATTAGCTTCATCGTCCTTTTCTTAATAAATATGGAAAGTTTCATAAAAATTAAATGTGTTCAAGTTCTTAGGAATCCTTACCTTCATAAGCTTTGTTTTAAAAAAACGTTTCCGCGGCAAGTTTTTTTACGAAAAGTGGTCTCAAGATATGGGTAATATACAAATGAAGCCATACAAAGCTTAGTACTTTCTATATAGGGTTGGAAAGAGATTGTGTAACACTAACTGATGCAAAAAACCTCAAGGCGCTGGCTTAACCATACAAAAAGATATTAGAGAGCAAAGTTTATGAAAATTACGTGTTTATGGTCAAACGATAAATGTTTTTTGTTAAGCCGTGGAATCGCTAACCACAGTGTTATAAAATGGGTTCTAACCTTGACTTTTTGACCCGAGAAAACCCTTTTGTGGAATGATAGCCCACACTATGGGGATCACTTGGATATAAGTATTAAAATCAGATTACAACGTCCTGGCAAGTTATTGATGTTTAAATTTTCTGAATTTATTGATTACACACACATTCGAAATGACAGCTTGTTTTGCATTTTTACAGTAAGATATAATTTTAAATTCAAGTAAACAAACATACTGTAGCATAAAGAGCATTATGTTTTATGAAAACATAAAAAAAAGTTGAAAAATTAAAAGATATCAAGAAGATAAGCTTCCTTTATTACCAAACAAATATAATATTTTTTTATTCTTCTGTGTTTCTGTTTAACTTTTCATAAAAATTTTTTTTAACTGTGAAAATAAGACAGTTTTTGAATTTCGGGAAAATAAAAATTTCGGGAAAAGGCATGATTTATTTACTTTATTCACGAGAGCAAAACTGCGCACATCTAATTTTACAAAAAAATGCCGAATACAGCAAAAAACCACCAAGACTGCAGGAAAACTGTCTGTTTTCTTTGCTTCAGTAAATGTCAGAGGGAACTGACATCTTTTCTATAAGAAAAATGCCAAACAATACTCAATGAGAGGATTGATTTTAGTAATGACAAAGTTCCACTTGGAATTTGTGAAAAGTGTCGTTCTTGTTTAAGAAGAAAGGATTCTGGAGAACACATCAATCTCCCATCACTTTACAATTTTGAGACTATAAAAATTCGACCTCAAACTAGAGACTCACAATGTGACTGTTTGATTTTTTCTGTTGGAAAACTGAGAAATAATGGTCAACAGAAAACTCAGCTTTTGCAGAGCTCAGCACAAAATACTCCATCTTCAACTGTCCAAAAACGATGCTCTGACTGTTTTTCAATTATTGGAAGAGGATTACCTCATTATTGCACAAAGGGCACTTTGCGAAATAACCTTGTTGCTGTTGCAACCAAGGATCCTGTTGCATCTGAACGAGTTGCTGCTCTTGTTGTTTCAAGTAAGGATTCTTCTCCACATGGCACTGTTCGATTGAGTCAACCACAAGGTGGAAGAATGCTTCCAATAATGCCAGGTAAAAGTTTAACTTTCATGAAAAGATATTTTAGAAATTTCGAAATTAAACAATATCTGCATTTATTTTAGGTTCCTCATCAGCTAGAAAACTATTTCCTCCAAACCCGTCAATTAGTATAAAAGAACTTGTTCAAGTTCAGGCAAACACAGGGCTTTCAAACAATGGCATCAAGAGACTAGCTGCTACAATTAATCAGTCAACTTCACAACCTATTGTTGAGAAAAACTATGCTGTAAAATTTGATGCAGTTAGTAAGCAGCTTTCTCACCATTTCACGAGTTCATTGATTAAAGATCATGCTGGATGTGGAAGGACTGTCATTCATTGCAAGGACTTCAAAGAGCTTAAAAATGAACTTATTTAGATGAGAAGCACATCAAACAATCATATTGTGAAAGTTGGAATTGACGGTGGGGGAGGATTACTGAAAGTAAGCCTTGGAATTATTGAATTAAATCGTGAACCTAACACTCCCCTAGCAAAACTCAATTGTACAAACAAGTTTTTCAAGGACACTGGAGTTAAGCGGCAACTTATTATTGCTGTCTCTGAGGACCTGCAAGAAAACTACTCAAATGTGTCTCAATTTTTCGAATTGATCAATATGAGAGACCAAGATTTTATTTTGTCCTGTGACCTAAAACTGGCAAATATAATTTGTGGTCTCCAAGCACACTCAAGTGCACACCCCTGCACCTGGTGTGAGTCAAGTGCAAAGGACCTTTTAAATCAAGAAAAATTAAGAACTTTCCAATCTCTTGATCAGAATGTCTCACTTTTCAATGCAGCAGGATCAAACATCAAAAGAGCTCGTGATTACATGAATGTTGTTCATTCTCCTGTATTTGATCTTGCTGGTGGCACATTAGTTTTGGACTTCATACCGCCAATGGAGTTGCATCTCCTTATTGGTGTTTTCAATCATCTCTTTGCTGCCCTACTAAAAGTTTTTTCTCAAGGAACTCTTTGGACTGATTCACTGCACATTAAACAACAGCCTTATCATGGAGGGCATTTTGCAGGAAATGAGTGCAGGAAGCTGCTAAAAAATATTGATCTTCTTCAATCTATTGTCGAGAAACACTCATGCTATGCTGCAATACCATTAGTTGATGTATTTCGAAAATTCAATGCAGTAGTGTCTGCCTGTTTTGGATGCGTTCTTGATCCAAGTTATGTACAAAAAATTGAAGCTTTCAGAGTGGCTTATGTGGCACTGCAAAATGTTTCTGTGACACCCAAGGTTCATGCTGTATTTTTTCATGTGAAAGATTTCATTGACAAACACGGCCAAGCTCTCGGACTTTACTCAGAACAAGCAACAGAGGCAATGCATCACAACTTTCAAGTGTATTGGCAAAGGTACAAACGACCTAACCATCATCCTGAATACAGTAAAAAGTTGCAATGCTGCCTTGTGGACTTTAATAGTAAACATTGCTTGTGAAAAGAGCCATTTTAGAATGATTTTTTCTTGTATTAGAATATGTATTTTAAAGCATAATTTTCATTTTAGATACACGATAAACTCTCAGAATTTGTCTTTTTGTTTCCCTAGTTCATATTTATTGGAATAACCTATATTTTGTACTATATTCTGTCGGTTTTTGACGGAAAACTCGAAAATTATGGTTTATGTCGGTTAAAACTGAAATTTGGCCTCCAAAAAAAAAAAAAAAAAAAATCTTGTCGGTAAAATTTTTTTTTCATTTTCCCCCCCCCCCCCCCCCCACGTCTTTGTCGTTCGGTACGGCCCTGTTAATAACTTGCCAGGACGTTGTAATCTGATTTTAATACTTATATCCAAGTGATCCCCATAGTGTGGGCTATCATTCCACAAAAGGGTTTTCTCGGGTCAGAAAGTCAAGGTTAGAACCCATTTTATAACACTGTGTAACATATATATATATATATATATATATATATATATATATATATATATATATATATATATATATATATATATATATATATATATATATATATATGTGTGTATATATATATATATATGTATATATATATATATATATATATATTATATATATATATATATATATATATATATATATATATATATATATATATATATATATTTAAAACAAAATTTTATGATAAAGATAAGTTTACAAAAATTAAAAAAAAAAAAAAAAAAAAAAACAGTTTATATAAGTTGTACGCGTATATAATATATATGAAGCGTATTTATGTATTATATATTATATATATATATACATATATGCTATATGTATATTATGTATAAATTTATATATATATATATATATATATATAATCATGTATTATATATTATGTATATACATGTATGCAATATGTATATTAAACATAATATGCATATAAAATACATGTATATATACATAATATGTAATACATAAACATATATACATATATATACATATGCTTTATATATATTATATACACTTACAATTTATTTAAACTTATCTTCATCATAAAATTTTTGTTTTCGTTTATATTTGTTTGCGCTGTTACATAAAAAAAGCGTCCATTATTTTAGAAAAGTGCGTAAAATCAACAAAACCCTGCAGCTAATTTATGATTCAACTTACCCCAAGCAATTTGATGCAACTTACCCCATAGGCATCATTATCACTCTAATCATTGTATATAATTATTTTTATTGAAAAAAAAATTTTATTTTGACTTATCGTGTTTGGAAAAGATTTTTTTAACTTACCATAACTTTATTATGGTCATATAACTCTAAGTTTAAAGTAAAACAGAAAAAAAATTCAAAAACGAAATTTAGAATTTTATATCGAAAAAAAAAAAACATCAATAACTTTTGAAATTTTTATTGAATAACTGTAAGTTTTTTACAGCTGACGCGTTAAAGTTATAGTTATATTATTTAAGAAAAATTTAGGAAAAATATACAAAAACCATTCTTTAAACCGCATTGTTGCAACTTACCCCTGTTGCAACTAGCCCCGTTCTCCCCTACTGGTTTTATACATA
Source organism: Hydra vulgaris (assembly GCF_038396675.1). NCBI lineage: Eukaryota > Metazoa > Cnidaria > Hydrozoa > Anthoathecata > Hydridae > Hydra > Hydra vulgaris. The sequence continues at coordinate 36,991,818 of NC_088921.1, forward strand.
AAAATTAGCAGAAGGTATAAATTTATTTGGTATAAATTTAATATTTCTAGATTGTTAAACATTAGTCTAGAATGTGAAAGACGGTGTGCATTTGGTAATAATCTAATTGGATGTTTTTGTTTGCTAAATAGCTTTTTCGTCTTTGTTTAATTGGTGCTGCACCAAGCAATGTTTGCATTATTAAGAAAGGATTAAATAATGGAGTGATATATGTACTTCAAACCTGATTGATCTAACTATGATTTTGCTTTATAAAGTATTCCGATATTTTATGAATTTTTATTTTCAATCACGTTTATGAGGTCTTTCTAGTTTTATGTTTATCAAGAATTACACTTGAACATAATGTATTTTTACGAAGTATTCTCCAACAATAAGTTCTGGATGTGCAAGAGTAGTTTTTATCTTTTTTATGGAGGCGATGAAAAATATCATACTTAGTTTTAGTAAAACTAATTGAAAGTTCATTCATATTGAACAAATTGGTTAGTTTTAGAAGTTGAATGTTGACCGTTTTAAATAATGTTGTTATATCACTATAAAATAAAATTGTGTCATCAGCAAATAAGATAGAATCTATAATATTAGAGGCTTTGCTTAAATCATAAATATAGATTAAAATCAAAACCTTGAAAAACAATCTTAATGGGATGAAGAATTGCATGATCAGTAGAGTGCCCTGTTTTGAAGCCAAGTTGTTTGTTATAAAGAATATTATTTTTTTCTAAAAATGAGTATAATTTGTTATACATAATGCGTTCTAGTATTTTCGAGAAGCAAGGAAGAATGGAAATAGGCCTATAGTTAGAATTATTAGAATCGTCTCCAGATTTAAAAACTAGTATTACCTTTGCAATTTTACGTTTTTATGGAAAGATTCCTTGTTTAAACGAAAGATTAAATATATGCTGAAGAACGTTTTTAATATAGAAAATACTTTATTGCATCATTTCTACTAACATAATCAAGTCTCTGTGCTTTGTTTAATTTTAATAAATGCACAGCATCTGATAAATCTTTTTTAGTTAACTCAGCATTTTAAATTATTGATTTGCTAGGAGTCAAGTATTTCTCCTTGTTAAACTCACTGTTTTAATTTTGATGCTAAATTTAAACCTGCATTGAAAAACACCTTATTAAATGTTTTAGCAACTATAGATTCTTTAGAAATATTGATGATGATAGTTGAATTATTAAAAAGTTCCATAGAAATGTCATTATATATTCAATTTGTAATTTTTTTTTTTTTGAGGGGTGTGTTCGACAACTTTATGTGTGATTATAAATATTGGGAAATGATCCAAAATATCATATATTATAATTCCATTTTTTATTTCGTTTTTTGATTATTCGTTAATTGTTATTTCATCAATTGATATTTCGCTATTCCTAGTAATTTGTATTGGTTTATTTATTGTTGGAATGAAGCCATTTTGAATCATGATTTCATTAAATTTTTTACATTTTTATTTGTGATGGCTGCTTCATTGTCGGTAGTTTTAATATATCACAGTTCCTACTTCCAGTCGTCATATGGTTGCTCAAACCATATGCTAGACTTATTTACCTAAGGCAGCTATTTTACTTTAAAAAATGTTTCCAATGCTATATTAGGTAATAATTCTAACGACCTCTTTAGTATCACTTGAGGAATTTTAGCTTCAAAACCGTTTTCCGAAAGTGAATCTTAGTAGTTTAGTTTTAGTTGTTTAGCAAAGATGATAGCGATTCAATAATAAACGTTATTGCATCAATTAATTGGAATATCATTTTTATGCATAAAACCGCGGATCAAAAGTTTAGTTTGTTAATTTCTAACAATTGTACTGATTGCGAGTATTTTATCCCCGAGGTTAATAAAGCAAAGATAAAAGTATGATCCTTGGTTTACTCCACAAATCAAAAACATTTTCTGAGCAAAAAGGTCAGCTTTGTATATCAACTGCTCAACTAAATGGAAGTATAAGAAACTTAAAACAAACTGTACCTTCTTAATTGTTCCGTAAAAGCTGAAATATTTTAAACAAAAAAAGCACCCAAAAAAGAAATAATACTAATATGCCTCTGAATAATTAGCATCGTTAAGAAATTAATACTAACCTGAGTGAACTTATAATGACAACTTGTGTTTTTCTGTTTCAGACATTATTAACTTACCAATTTAAATATTTTTTCTATTTCAAAAAATTCTTTAAATCTAGAATACTACTCATTTTTTTAAAAACAGCAAATTTTAGTTCTATACAGGGTGGCGGAACAGTGGGGGCTTTAGAGGCTTCGGCCCCTCACTTTTAAAAGTGTGAGGGGCTTTTGGTTTTGTAGCCCCCCCCCCCCCCACTTTTTAAGTCTGTAAAATTAATGTTTGAAAAGTTCTTATCTTGTTTTAAATCACAACTTCAAGCCGCTAGAGGGCAATTAGTATTTTGTATTTGAAATACAAACTTAAAGTGTTTACTTCGAATCACATTTTACATGCTTCAAGGGAGCAATTAGCGTTTTGTATTTGAAATAATAACTTTATGTGTTTGCTTTGAACAATCTTTTACAATCCACAAGAAAGCCATTAACGGTTGTGAATATTATATAAATCTATATATAAAACAAAATTCACAATTCCTAATCTTGCGACAAGTATTTCCATACAACTGCGAAGAGTCATGACCGAAACGACTCATAAGAAAACAACGGACACTAATTTCTTACTTTGTATATGACAAGCATTCTTCAAAAGCAACGGTACCAACGGAAGAAATTATTCAAGAAGGAAACGACAGTTAAAAATCTTTTCCTGCTTGTTCCTGCTGTGAGTGGAATGCCGAAAAAACAGAAATAAATCCTGCCAATATTGAAGTAACTAAAAAGATGTATGGCAAACAACTTTTTTAATGAAAATTGGATTATAGATTACCCTTGGATTCATTTATGTCATTCCAAAATGAAAATATTTTGATATATTTGCATTGGTGCTGTGAAGAAAAATCTGGTTTTCTTTTTCAAAATGCGGTGAACAAAATTTTTTGACAATTGGTTATGACAATTGGAAAAAAGCTGTAGAAAAAGCTGTAAAAAAACTTAGAAAACTTAATCTATCATCATTTCATTAGGAAGAACAAGAAAAATTATTTACAATACGTGCAGCAGGTTTAAAAACCATACGTCAACTGATAAGTGAAAAGCATAATAAGCAATGCGATGAGCATCACGAGTGCTAATTCGTGTAATCTATATATTAAAATGTGTTACTCAACTAGGCTAAGCTATTCGACAGAATGATGAAATTGAAGGCAATCTTATTTAGTTACTTTTAATGAGGAGTGAAGATTATTCACCTCTATCGAGCTGGCTGTCAAACAATAAGTACATGTCTCTTGATTTTGTTAACCAGGTGATACAACTAATGGCAAAATACGTGCTAAGAAATGTACTTAGTGCTATTAAATTGAGACTTTTTTCTCTATAATATGCAATGAAACTCGAGAAATTTTTGGTATTGACCAAATTTCAAATGTGTTCGATCAGTTTCTGAATTTTACAATATACAAAGATTTTCTTGGTCTCACAAAACAGTTGATGCTACCAACAGTAAGTCGCTTTTTTATGCCATATATGATGTTTTATTAATATGTCTACAAGACAAGAAAATGGTGCGGGGGCAAAATTCAATGTCAGGGCAACTTAAGTGTGTTGCTAAACTATTTTAAGATGACGTCAATGAAGCGATTTTTATAATTTGTTACGCACATTAGCTCAACCTTCTTCAAGATGCTTGTAAAGAAGTCAGTTGAATAAACGAGGGACAGAAATTGTGCCAGCAGATGTATAATTTCATTTGTTTAGCTCCAAAGATTTATACTTGACGTGGATGTCAATCAAATCAATTTAAGTGCTCCTTATTCAACTCGTTTTACCGCGAGGACCAAATCATATGGTTCAACTCTGATAAGTTTTTAAGTTATTGTTTAAGAGCTTCAAGAATTTTCTGAATCAAATGATTCTAAAAGAGCTAAAGCAGAAGATTTACTTGATAAATTATTATCATTTTAATTATATTTTGGGCTTCGCCTATCTTATGATGTGTTTGGAACTGTAGAGCAAGTCTCTCAGCGTATGCAATATGCTGAAGTAGATGCTGTAACAATTGCTTCACCAATAATGTTATTAAAAATTCATATATCATCTATGAGATCAGAAAATGAAGGAGTTAAGAAATTTGGTTGCAATTCACCTCATGCTTTTTTTCCTTGTCAACTTTTAACTCCTACTCGCTTTGATGATAATACTTTGAACATTCACAAATGGGACACGATGAAATTTTACCGAGCTCAGTATTACGAGGTAGTTAATGTTATAGAAATTCAATTAAATCAGCGGTTCCCAGATTTCAATAGAATCAATAATTGCTTTAGAAAGAATATTATTGTCCAGTGAAAACGGTGATACGGACATAAAAGCTTTAGATAATATAAAGTAATCTATATAAATGATATAGTTTATGAAAAATTAAAAGCTGAACTCTTATTATTTAAATCCAATAAGGAAACTTATAGCATTACTTATAAAACGAACATTAAATAGGTAACAACAATCTCAACTATAATTGATATGTTAAACGAAAGGAGTCAATAATGTTTTCTGAAATATCAAAACTTCTAAAAATTTATTTGGCGACACCATTGACAACCTACACAGCCAATAGATCTTTCATTTTTCTAAGAACGATGAAGCCATATAGTCGGTTGACCTCGACTCAAAAGCAATTGAATCATTTTCTACTTCATCAATTTTATAAATTGAACACCGGAAATAGATGCAAAAGCTATAGCAAAAGATTTTATAAATGGAAAAAGTTAAGACCAGAATTTCTTACTTTAAAAAACGTTAAATTATTTTTTTTAGATTGTAACATATTCTTTTGATTTTAAATTTTAGTGAAATACGTTTGAAGTTGATATTATACTTTATTGAAAATGGATGCATGTGGTTTTCTTTAAGGTTAACTGAGAATTATTATTAATTTTATAAAAATTTGCAAAATATTTTTAGAATCTCTTCCGCCCCCCCTACCCACATTTTTTCATTTCCTTCCACCATCCCTCGTTTGGTATAAAAAAAAATGGAAGATAAATTACTTGCTGAAAACTATCAACCTATTTCACTAAAATCTGTTGCCTGCAAAATAGGCAAAATTCTTTTTAAGAACAAAGTCTATAGGCACATTAAAGAAAATAAAATACCTTCAGCAAATCAACATGGCTTTCTTCACCATAAATTATGCATGACTAATCTAATAGAGACTTTTGATATTATTTCATCTTTTATAGCATTTCACCAGTTTATTAATGTAATCTCCGTTTCGCCTAAGCGTTGATTCTCTACCTCAAAAAAGACTTATGTTAAAATTAGAATATTTTGGAATAAATAGGAAACAAAATAAAAAGCTATAATAAATCAATCTCTAATATGTTCTACTTAAATGCGAAATTTAGGAGTCATTATTTCATGAAACGCCAGGTGGAGCACACATTTTCAAACATTTGTCTCAAAGTCCTTACAAAATCTTGTTATGCAAAAAGACATTCACATTCATTGATGAAAAAACGGCTCTCAAGTTATACATAGTGTTTATTAGATTACAATATAAATATACAGTGTCTATTTGGGCTTTTTATTTAACAACTGATAAAACCTTGGTTAAATCTCTTCAACGCAAAGCAACAAAATAGACTTTCAGCTTAATATATCTTTAATACTGCAAAAGACTAAAAATATTGAATCTACCATCATTGACTAAGTGTTTTGGTTGGAGCAGCGATAAGCTTAGGGCTAAGCGAAATTGTCCGCACGTTTTACCCGCATTTTACACATTTAAAATTTCCGTATTTTTGCTTTTTACCCTACCACAAAAACATTTTATGTTTTAAGTTTCTCATTTAAAAATTAATAGCAGGACTTATGTATATTTGACATTACCCATAAGCGTAGCAACTGCAAACATTTCATTATTTTATTTATTTAACATTATATTTTGCCGTTTAATAAATATAACAGTTTCCATAAATTTACAATTAAGTTAATGGCCGGAGAAAGAAGAAGGCATTGATTTGCCTTATCGCTGAGCACCGGCGATACATAGTATCATAAATAGATTGGGCAAAAGTAAGAGTAAATATATAAAACTTTATATAAGTTTAATAAACTTTATGTAAAAATATATAAAAGATAAAGTAAGATATCGTTAAATACATAATATCATAAATAGATCGGCTAAAAATAAAAAAGTAAATATATAATGACTTGGTCATTATATATAATAAAGTGGTCCGCGATGCTGAATTAAATAAAAATTTTGTTTAGAATCAGATTTTGGTATAACAAAGTTGTTTGCAGAAAATTTTGTAGCATATTTATGGTGTATTTCATTAAAATAAGTTTCAAATATTTTTGGGGAGAGTCCATATTTTGTTTTATACATGAACTGAAGAACAAGATGGATATTAAGTTTGAAAATCTTCAGGGCAGCAATGATACATAAAGGAGGTTCACATTGAATTGCTCTTCCAGCTCCAAATATGATTCTAACAGCATATTTTTGCTTGCTATAAATTTTTTTTTAGCTAAGTGTGAATAGTACTTGCCCCCATGATGTTGCCGTAAGTTTAGTAACTATATAAAGGAAAAGTATAAACATTTTAAGGACTTAAAATTTAAGAGTGGCTTAACTCTATAGATCATGCCAATGTTTTTTGAGATTTTTTTTTCTATAGAATTTATACGAACTTTCCAAGAGATTTTCATCAAAGTTCACACCTAAAAAATTTATAGATATTTGCCTTTTGATGTTAGTTTTATTCATCAAAAGATTGGGAAGAATAAGTGGTATTTCTTTTGTTTTGCTTGGTTTGTGGAAATGAGAAAATTTAGTTTTTTGAACATTCAAAGACAATTTGTTGTATACAAACCATTCATTTACTTTATTTAATTTTTCATTAACTACTTTAAAAAGTGTTTCAATATTTTTGTGAGAATAAAAAAGATTCGACATCTGCGAATAAAATAAAACTTAATAGGTTTGATGTTGAAGACAAATCATTTATGTATAGTAAAAAAAGTAAGGGTCCAAGTATAGAACCCTGTGGGACTCCACAATTTACAGTTTTTTTGGTCGTTTTTAAATTTTCGAATTGTACATATTGTTTTCTATTTGAAAGGTAGTTTTCAAAACAGAGTAAATTTGTCTCCTTTATTCCGTAATATTCCAGTTTTTTTATTAGAATGGAATGATTTACCGTATCAAAAGCTTTCGACAGATCAATGAAAACTCCTAACGTAAAACAGTCTTTTGTAAAAGCATTAGATAAGTGATTAACTAACTCTACTATTGCGTGATCTGTTGAATGTTGTTTTTTGAAACCATATTGCTTACTGTGTAACATGTTGTTTTCAGTTAAATCATTATACAGCCTATTGTACACTATACGTTCAAGCAATTTCGAGAAACAAGATAAAACAGGTATAGGCCTGTAGTTAGATGGTTCTGACTCATCTCCCGACTTAAATACTGGAGTTACTCAAGCAATTTGTAAATAATCTGAAACTTTACCTGATTTAAATGGCTGATTGAAGATATGAAACACAGATGGTTCATTTGTATCATAAACTAATTTTAATAAATTAACACTAACTTTATCCGATCCTGCACTTTTTTTATTTTTTAAGCTTAGTAATCCGCAACTCACGTATATCTAGCTTTGACTCATTCATTTTTTTATTAGAGTTTGTTAGATAAGAATCAAATGTTGAAGAAGTTAAAGGAATACTTTGTGCTAAATTAGAGCTAACATTAATAAAGAAACTGTTAAATTCTCAGCTATTAGTGCTTTATCATAAATTGATTCACCGTCAATTAAAAGTTTTTTTGGCAGAGCGTTATTTTTATATTTGTTTTGTCCAATTATTTCTTTAATAGCATTCCAAGTTTGTTGAGTATTTCCATTTGCATTTTCTAGCAATTTCGAATGATATAATTTTTAGAGTATTTTTTGATTTTTTCAAATATATTTTTATAGTTTTTATATATTTGGAAAAGTTCATAAGCATTGTTAGCATCACGTGATTGGAGAACAAGCTCCCAATTAACGAAGACAACTAAAAGGCTGCGAAATTGTTGTATGGAGTTTTCATTGATCTTTCGCTTGTAAATAATGTGCTTTGTGTAGGTACGTACATAAAAATTTTAAACTATTTATATATAAGACTATAGTATATCATTGGAAAGGGATACAAGTATTAAAATGGCAAAAATTTCATAAAAACTAGTATTAAAATGGCAAAAATTTCATAAAAAAAGAATGATTCTATAAAAAATTTTGATACTTAAACGTGCATAAGCACGTTTAAGTATCAAAATTTAACTACAAGGATTAAGAAAACTGCGACCATCTTCATAATTTACCGTTTCTAACGGTAGTTTTGTAATAGAACTTTATTGCTAACTCGCGTAATATTTTTCTTCGGGTTTGAATTTTTATTGAGCCAAACACTGAAGTAGCGGTAATAATAATTTTGTTAACTAAAATAATATTTCTTATATAATAAAAAAAAATTAATTTACACAGGTATATAACAAATATTGCGAACATCATATAAAAACTAATATAATAAAAATGCGTACATTTTGAAAACAAAAATATTTACCAGTAAAACGCCTTATCCTATCAAGTATCAAAAAAGTGTCACTGGACTGATATTTCTATTTCTATATTTTATATAAAATAGTATAATAAGTAGTTTCCACATCTCTTCTGATATATACCCCACTTCTATAATATGTATACCCCACTTCTATAATATGTATACCCCACTTCTATAATATGTATACCCCACTTCTATAATATGTATACCCCACTTCTATAATATGTATACCCCACTTCTATAATATGTATACCCCACTTCTATAATATGTATACCCCACTTCTATAATATGTATACCCCACTTCTATAATATGTATACCCCACTTCTATAATATGTATACCCCACTTCTATAATATGTATACCCCACTTCTATAATATGTATACCCCACTTCTATAATATGTATACCCCACTTCTATAATATGTATACCCCACTTCTATAATATGTATACCCCACTTCTATAATATGTATACCCCACTTCTATAATATGTATACCCCACTTCTATAATATGTATACCCCACTTCTATAATATGTATACCCCACTTCTATAATATGTATACCCCACTTCTATAATATGTATACCACACTTCTATAATATGTATACCCCACTTCTATAATATGTATACCCCACTTCTATAATATGTATACCCCACTTCTATAATATGTATACCCCACTTCTATAATATGTATACCCCACTTTTATAATATGTATACCCCACTTCTATAATATGTATACCCCACTTCTATAATAGATTACTATTCTACTCAAATAAAATAAGTACGCCAATCAAATGTAAATAGTTATTTGTTTGTAAATATAATTAGTAGACAAAAAAATTACACTTAAAGAATTATTTTTCCATTTGCTAAATAATGTCTTTAACAGAATCGTGGCTATGAAAATAGCCATATTTTTTGTGTGAAGATTTTGACGTCATAATGCGAACAAAGTGCAAATTTTCCTTTTACCATTGAGCATTGATATAAAAAGTCGATTCTTTAGTCCATAGAATAAAAACTATTAAACGGTATCTAAAATAAAATAGATGTTAATATAATGCACAATCACCAAGGCAAAAGAAGTCAAATATCCTGATTAATGAATACCTATTATTAGTGCACTAATAAAAATAATCTAACTGTAAATATAGTCTAACTATTATCTTGTCTTATTAAGGCATCAACATTCATAGAAACAAAATTCTATCCTTCTACATGCTCTTAGTTTAAACCTTGCAATGATAAATAAAATATATCTGGTATGCACTAGGGTAAAAATAAATCAATACAACTAAATGCATAACATAATTTACCATTAAAATAGAAACATCAATAGAAGCAAGTTGATCCCTCAATGTTTGCTTTATTTAATTCTCTCCACTTTTTTTAGTCACACCTGTTCTAGCTAAATTTATGTTTTTTATATTGACTTAATAAAAAAAACAACTGAAAAAAGTAATGAACACCTGTTCTTCTTATATTGATTTAATTGTTTTAATTAATTCCTTTATGGTTTGGTTATAATAAGATCATTTTTTTTTAACTTATATTTTTACATGCCACATCTTTTTTATTTCAGGTATAATGTTTTCTTAAGCAACTACTCACCATTATACTTGAAACAAAATACATTAACATAGGTTATAATATTAAATATGTATAAGGTATGTTGGTTAAATAAAATGACTTAACACTAACGTTTTGTCTTGTAAATGCATTAGCATCTATGTATCACCATCATCATCATCAACATGTTTGTGACAAGTCAAGTAAATAGTTAAGTTTAACTTTTAGTGAGCTTTCCTGTTTTCCAGGAGGGTGTTCATGTAAATAGTGCTCAATTTGCAACCATATCAACATTATTAGATATTGGTAACTACCCAACTACCTGAGGGTAGTTAGGGGGGGATGAAAGAGTAAAATAGATCTAGTAAAAAGATCTACATATGTAAATGAAATCTATTAATGCAAGAATATAAACTATGTTATTATTTACAATAAGATATACCTTTTTACTACCTATTTGCACACAATTTGTATATAACATCAAATCACCGCTTATGATGTATGCAGATAATTGATAATTTCTCAAATCGTATTCAACAGCATTATCATCCTCGTTTTCATTTGGTTTCCAATAGGAAACTTTATATAAAGCAATATTTTTTTTTTAACGCTAAGAAGCCTGCCATAGTACATATTTTGGGTTTTAGTGTCAGCATATTACCACATGTGGCTATACTTCTTCCAACAGCATCACCATTGAAAATGTCTTCAATACCTGCAGCTTCATTATTTTACAGATCAGGGAAGAATTGTTTTACCTGCCAAGGTACGCATTGTTAAATATTTTCTCCACTTTTCTTCTTTCTTTTTCTTCCTTATTTTGAATCTTTTTAGCCATGCGTTTAATCAATTCTGGCTTTATTTCTTCATGACATTGTATGTTTGCTAAGCGCTTTTTACCGACGGAGGAGATAGACCAGGCTATCAATTTATTTTGTATATTAGTTGGTTTTTTAGAAAGAAAATCAGTTATCTTATTCTTGCATGCATAAATTATTGATGACAAATAACAAAGTGTGGCATTAGGAGCTTTTTGCTTTGCAGCACTAAACATACCCACAAGTTCTTCACAGTCAGTATTATGTGGATGTGCTGATAATGTCTGGGACTTGAGTTGGTCAGTTAAGGTCATAATAAACTGTCGCTCATACTGACGCTTCATAACACTAATGACAGCATTTAGACAGCTGGTTAATGCGTCTTTCATTTTGTCAGTCCTTGAGCAAAAGTCTATAAGTGATTGAAAAACTGGATCATTGAGATCGCCTCCAAAAAAGTCTGTTTTTCGGTAAATAAAGGAAAGAGCCTTTGTGCTGGTTTTGACAAGTGCATTGCAAACATTTTTGATCACTTGGATGCCAGACAAGTAGTCAAGTCCTGGTGCAACATAGAATTTTTTCATCCAGGGAACAGTCACTAACTTTCCAATAAAAATATCTGCAAGACAATATCTACCAAAAAGCTTCCCTTTTAAAGTTTCCTAAGCTTTAAGTGATGACTTGCAAGCAGAAGTGATTGTATCCAATGGGTGAAGGGTACAGTTCAGTTCATTGAGAGATTTCTGCCAAAAAGTGTTTAACTTTGTTATAGTTGTTTGGTTCACTGCTGTTCTGTCCCTCATTGTGTTAGTTATGTTGATGATAATGGTGCTTCGTACATCAGTGTATTGTTCCTGGTAAAACTCACTATAAAACTTAGCAAGATTATCCACAGACTTTGTAATATGGCTCTTAGTCATAAGCTGTACTACCAGCAAGCTGATCAATGGCTACAACCATGCATGAAAATTCAGTTGTTAAGTGCACGACTTTAACATGAACACCTTCCTGGGTTGTGGCATCAAAACCAAGAGTCAAATTTTTTGTTCTCAACAGCCCCAAATCTCAGCATCCTGGAGTTCTGAAATAATACCCAGCTCGCGTATCATCTGCTCCACGGTTTTGCGATGCGGAATGTCACTAAATCTATACCCAAAATATTCTCCTACTTTATAATGAAGTTGGGGTATACTGTGAGTTGGAACTTGACATTCCAGCATTAGTGCCCTAATATCAAATGAATAAATTTTTTTACATCTGGTGCTTTGTACTTACTGCTGCATTTGCTCTATCTTTTCCTGTAAAATAAGCATATCATTGTGCAGGACACTAATCTCTACATTCTTGTCAGCAAGTTGTTGACGCAAGATAACTTCTTTAGCAGACAGCTTTGTTTGGGTGGATTACAGCTCTTTTTTTAAACGACAATTTGGAATTTGAAGCTTATTCAGCCGAAACAATTTTACATGAATTTGGGGTTAACTGAAATGATTGTGTTGCTGGCAATGCTGTTGCTTGACAAATGAAAGGCTCATTGCAGAAGTCAACAAAATGGTTTGAATCTTTTAAAAAATTGCAAGCCCATTTTTTTGATACATTAACAAGAAGTTTAATCTGACTATAACAAATATTGAAGCCATAAAGTTTATTGACTTGCTCAATAATTAATTGATGTGATTCATTATTGTTAATGAATACAAACAGAATAAGCCCATTTTTACAATCGTTGTCTACCTGCAAAGGCAATGCAAAGTTTGATTCTAAATAGTTTTCCACAAATCACACACATATTCTTTTTGGGACACATAATACCATACAATGACAAGTAGAGTTATTTCTAAACTAAAAAAAGAATTTCAAGTGAAAACTGGTTACTTGTATCTGTTTTAAGCAAAAACATTGAATTGATATCATTTGTGTGTCATATTATTATACATGTATATATTTATATATATACGGCCCTATCTTATATATTGGTGCCGGTCTTAAAGAGAATATATTATGAACACAACATGGCGCTGCGAGTATATAAATAAACGTGCGAAAGTAAAGTTTTGTAGTATTTTCTAATTATCTTATTTAATCTTGAGAACCTATTTATAAAAAATGGCAGAAAGTGGTTAAGTTGGTGTTTCTCATCCAATGTTAGATTTAGTTGCAGATAGGTATGCTGCATTTTGCTCCTGGATTGAGAAATGGCATGATTATGTTTTGTTGTCGGATTTAGAGAAAAAACCACTTGCATATCAAGCTGCTTTGTTAAGGTATACGTTTTCTTCAGAAACTTGAAACATTTACATATCATTAAACCTAACCGAAAATGAAAAAATAGATCCAGCTATTATATTGGAGAAAATGGAAGTGTTTGCTAAAGGTATTATTAATGAGACTTTGGAAAGACATAAATATTTTAAACGTTGTCAAGAAGATGGTGAATGCTTTGATGATTTCTTAACCGAAGTTAAATTATTAAGTAAAAATTGCAATTTTTGTAATACTGAAGATTGTTTTGGCAGTTTATTAAGAGATAAAATTGTATATGGAATACGGTGTGACAAAGTACGAGAGAAATTACTTTTTGAAAAGACTTTAACACTCGATAAAGCAGTAGAAATTTGTCGTTCTTCAAAAAAAGCACAAGATGGTTTATCTGATTTTCGAAATAATACAAGTAAAAGTGTAGATCGTATTGGAAAACAATTGTACAGTAAAAATAAATTTAATTCACCCACACAGACCAGTGATAATAGAGATGTTAAATTTAATTCATTGGTATGTAAATTCTGTTTAAAAAAGCATCCAGTTATTCGTGATCATGTCCAGTATGGGGTAAAAAGTGCAGAGACTGTAGCATTATGAACCACTTTTCAAATAGTTCAGTTTGCCTAAAAGCAAAACTGAATATTCCAGATAGAGATGTTGATCAACAGAATGAAAGTAAAAATTCATCAACTATGCAGCATCTAGGTGCGTTGTTTTTAGGAAGAGTTGGAGCAGATTGTGTAAACAGACCTTGGCAAATTCAATTAAAAGTAAAATATGGAAAAATAACATTTAAAATTGACAAAGGTGCTGAGGTCACAGTTATAGAAACTAAACATTTAAAAAAGTTTGGAATTAAAATTGAACATTTATACACTACTAATAAACGACTAATTCGTCCTGATTATAAGCAACTCAATTGTCTCATATACTTTAAAAAATCATTCTCTATAAACGGTCAGAACAGTAAATTAATTACTATATATGTTTGTGATAATGTGCAAACTGCTTTATTAGGAAGACCTGCCTTACAAAAGTTTAACCTAGTTAAATTAGATATTCCTGAACGATTCATGTGTGTTATGATTTCAAAATCAAAAAGTAACATTGTAGAACAGTTTCCTTCAGTATTTAAAGGGTTAGGAACTATTAAAGGTGACCCTGAACATATAACAACACAAGAAAATTCAACACCATACCACATTGGAGCTCCACGACAAGTAGCGTTTTCACTACTAGAGCCGTTGAAGCTAGAGCTAGAGCGTATGAAAGAGATGGGTGTTATCAAAATAGTAGATCAACCTACAGACTGGTGTCATCCAATAGTAATTGTAAAAAAACCAAATGGACTACTTCGTATCTGTATCGATTAAACACAATTAAACAAAGACACCAAGCGTGAATTCTATAAACTGCCAAGTGTAGACGATTTATTGGCCCAACTTGGAAATAGATGTAAATATATGGCAAAATTAGATGCTAACTCAGGATATTGGCAGTTACCAATGGATATTGAAAGTCAGTTAAAATGTACATTTACGACATCTTTTGGGCGATTCTGCCCAACGAGGGGTCCATTTGAATTAACGTCACTCCCTGAAATTTTAAGTATAAAAATGGATAAAGTTATTGATGGTCTAAAAGGAGTGGTTAAAAGTCTGGATGATTTTTTAGTTTTTGGAAATACAGAAATGGAATATAACGAAAACCTTGTAGCATTGTTAAATAGATTTGCTGAAAATGGAGTTACCCTTAATGTAGAGAAATGTTTATTTGATCAAACAGAAGTGGAGTTTTTAGGTCACAAAATTTCAGCGGAAGGAGTAAAACCATTGACCAAAAAAGTTGAAGCAATAAAAAATTTTCCAAAACCAACACATATCACGTCTTAAGTAGTTTGCTTGGCATGGCCCAGCAATTAGCAAAATTCAACCCATCGCTTGCTAAAGTAGCTGAACCCTTGCGAGATCTTTTGAGTTCAAGATCAGCATGGTTTTGGACTAAAAATCATACTAGAGCATTCAATGAGGTAAAAAATAGTTTAGCCAATCTACCCATTTTGGCACACTACGATGTTAAAAAACCTGTACACGCATGTCAAAACATTTGTATGGTTTGCCAAATTTTATATTAGAAACAGATCACAAACCATTAATTCCAATATTAAATTATCGTTCACTTATTGATATATTTCCAAGAATTCAACGTTTAAGCATGAAGTTATTAAGATTTTCATATACTGCAGAACATGTTGCAGGCAAATATATTACTGATACAGATGCAATGTCTCGTGCACCTGTATCTAATCCTACAAAAGAAAATGAGATTGCAGAAAATGATCTTAATGTGTATGTAAATTCAATAATAAAAAATGCCTGCTACAGAGAGTTGTTTAGAAGAAATTAAGCAAAAAACTGCAGAAGATGAACTTTTAAACCAATTGCAAGAAAGTATCATTTCTGGATGGCCAAATTCCAAAAAATACTGTCCGGCGAATCTCCAACCTTATTGGGATATTAAAGATGAAATAGTTAAAATTGATGGACTCTTATTATATCAAAATAATAATAATCCCAGTTAGTATGCGAAAAGAAATTCTTTCAAAATTGCATGAAGGTCACTTGGGAATGGAGAAATGCAAACGTGCACGTCAGAGTATTTTTTGGCCAGGTTTAAATAACCAAATTGAACAGTTAATTCGAAAATGTGAGGCATGTATGAAGTATCTCCTCTCAAAGTCAAAAGAACCTCTCCTAAATCCTGATGTCCCAACACGACCATGGCAAAAACTTAGAACTGATTTGTTTCAGTGGGCTAATAAAAACTAATTATTGTCGATTATTATAGCTTGTGGACTGAGGTGTTTCTCCTTTCAAGTACTGGATCAGCAAATGTTATACAAGCATGCAAAGAATCTTTTTCTAGAAATGGTATCCCTGAGGAGTTGGTGTCAGATAATAGTACACAATATAGTTCGAAAGTGTTTTGTCAATTCTCTCAACAATGGCAATTTAAGCACATAACAAGTAGTCCACACTATGCACAATGGAATGGTTTAGCAGAGGCAACTGTAAAATCAGTAAAACTGTTGATAAAGAAATGCAATGTATATATATATATATATATATATATATATATATATATATATATATATATATATATATATATATATATATATATATATATATATATATATATACTATTATTGTTATTATATATTATTATATAATTTTAGGGGGAGGGGGGCTAACAACGACCTTTGAAAAAGTTTGTTGTTAGCCCCCCTCTGCCTACAATATAGTTCGAAAGTGTTTTGTCAATTCTCTCAACAATGGCAATTTAAGCACATAACAAGTAGTCCACACTATGCACAATGGAATGGTTTAGCAGAGGCAACTGTAAAATCAGTAAAACTGTTGATAAAGAAATGCAATGTATATATATATATATATATATATATATATATATATATATATATATATATATATATATATATACTATTATTGTTATTATATATTATTATATAATTTTAGGGGGAGGGGGGCTAACAACGACCTTTGAAAAAGTTTGTTGTTAGCCCCCCTCTGCCTACCTTTTTTCTCCAGCAAAAGTTAAACTTAAGTACCTATGCTGCAACAAATAATAAGGTGTCTGCTACATAATATTTTTTAATGAATTTTGGCATGCACATAAAAAATAGGTTTCTGTACAGGGAAAAATAGATTTAAAAAAGTTCCTTTAATATAAATTTTACATCTGAATCAACAACGAATTTTTTCAGAACAGTAAATTTAATGATAGCGATGGTAACTACTAAAAAGAACTACATAAAAATGTCTAACTTTTCAACTTTTCTAAAAGTATATACTTTGGTTCAAAACCCTACAAAATAACACATTCTAACAGCACATAAGTACCAATTCTGCTACAAAAAATTAGGTATCAGCTACATAATATTTTTTTATGAAATTTGGCATGCACTTAAAAAATAAGTTTTTGCACTAGGCCCAATAGATTTAAAAAAGTTATCAATATTCCTCTAATATGAATTATACATCTGATAAACAACAAAGTTTTTAAGAACCATAAATTCAATGAAGCGATTTTTATATTTTTAATGTCAAGACATTCCTCAAATAATTTATGCACCTTACATTCAGACTCTACCCATGATTCATTTTCGCTTTCTTTTGTCCCGTCCATTCTCAAGTTGTTCCTACGTGAACGATCTTCCAACACTCTTCGTTTGTTCCTGATTTTTAATATTTCACTTTTATCTTTAACTTCAATATTAATTTTTTTTTTTCTGTTTGACTTTTTCAAACTTTGACAAAATTATTTCATCTTGCGGAGAAATAAATTTCTTAATGTCATTGAATTCGGTTTCTAAAAATACTACATTTAGACGTGTTGCGTTCAAATCATTTGCAATATCGTTAGTTTTTGTTATGTTTTTAATTGTATCTTTTTCAAGTTTATCTTGTCTCTCCGTTAAAATTTTCATGTTTGCAGAAGTAATAATAGCAAAGTTTTTTTATTGGTCTTTTAAAAGTTGCTCTGTTTTCTCCAAAATAATTTTGCTTTGATTTTCCTTCTCAATATTATCGATTGATTATAATTTATCCATTATCTTATTTTATTATTTAAAGTGTATATATAATTCTTTAAAGTATACTTTTTTTACTTTTTTTTTTTTTTTTTTTTTTTACTTCAAAACAACCACGCTGCATAAACACGTTCGTTCACTTCCGTGTTCAAGAACTAATCCTTAAGCACATTAAAACATATTTAAGGACAACAATGGCGCAAATCATTTTGTCTGCACTAGACCTAATAGCTACTTAAGCAGAAATAGCAACTCAATTAAACTTAAAAGGTGTTATAGAACAACTTGCAGCTATAAAGACAAGAAAAAAACTTTGATTAGGTTTTTACTTACTAAACTTGCAAAGTGTAACATACTGGTTTTTCTTTAATTAAATCAAAATTGTATATAAAGTTAAGGTTTTTGTGAGAGCGGGGTAAGATGAGAAAGGGCCCGAATTAAAATTTTGCGGGAGGCCTAAGCTACTGGTAACCAGGGTTGTTTAATGTCGGAGTGAGTTTCTGGCAATAAGTGTTAGGAGACAATAACTTGTCTTTTGACTCAATTAACTTTTCCAATTTTTGGTTTTCATTGTGAACCATTTCTTGATTTGGTAATGTCGCAATTCACTAAGTCCAACTTAACTAAATCAAACTATTCCTTTCACAAAATTTAACCTGAATTTATATTGTATAACAATCCGTTAACATACCTACAAAAATTATTAATTTAAAACTATTAAAATCAAGGAAATAATCTACTTAAACTACAAGGTAATATTTCTTACATATTTATTTTCTTTGAAGGAAACAATTATTTAAATTAATGATTTTATTTGATGACACATTCCTACTAATAAATTTTAATGCCCTTCAAAGGGCTATTCTCACTTACATAAGACTTTACTCTGGCGTTCCCTCTAAAAGTTTTATTTGTCAGTTACACAGGTCTACAAAAAAAATCTTCTTTCCTGTTGCACGAATTATTTAAATTGATTGTTCAGTATTTTTTAACGCTAAATCAATTTTTTTTTTTTAATATTTATTTTTGTTCCATAGTATACATTTTCGTGATTACATAATAAAGATTCGTTAAGATCGAATACACATATAAATATAAAAAGTCATTAACATAAATAGTTAACAAACTTCTGTAACACGAACTGTAAGAAGCACGCGGGATTTTTAGAAGTCCGAAAGGTCTTATTATCAAGATTCGCTTTACATTGTCATATATATATATATATATATATATATATATATATATATATATATATATATATATATATATATATATATATATATATATATATATATTTATGTATATATTTATATATATATATACATATATAAAAATAAAAATATTTACAAAATTTTTACGTTAAATTGTTACATTATAATTGTATTAAAATGTAACATAACAATAATACAAACATATATCGTTACTTTTTCCTAATATTACCACGTTTATTTTTAACACAATGTTTAAAAAATATATTAAAGTATATTTAAAAAAAAAAGAGTTTTTGTAATAAGCTTACAGTGAACAAATTTAGAAAAAATTAGTAAGTAAATTTTATCACTTTAAAGTACTCTTTTTAATAGTTAAAACCATTTAAGTTTTCAAAGCCAATAATATTTTGAATAAGTAATAAAAGCTTTTTCCTGATATGAGGTGCACGGTAAGTAATTTTAAATTGCTTCAGCTTAGTTTTGCATGAAGGCTCTAAATGAGTACTATTAGTGTGTAACAGTTATTTATAGTTTGGCTTTATTTATATAGACTATAGAAAATTGAAGGAGATTTTTGCATTTTGCTATTATGCATAAGACTTAGAACATTATATATATATAGTTCAAACAATGTTAGTAAATTTATCTGTTCAAAAAGAGCCGTTGTGTTTTTATTTTATTTTTAAAGTTAACTACTTGTATAGCATACTTCTGTTTACGATAGAGAGGTTCTAGTTTGCTTTTATAGGCACTACCCCATGCTATATTACCGTAATTTAAATAACTTTGAACCAAGCTATAGTAGATTTGTTTGAGTAGCGACTTTTTCAATAAATGGCGTGATTGTTATACTATTCCAATACTTTTTGACATTTTACTACCTAAATAGGCGATATGTTTATTCCAATTTAGATTTTCGTCAATAAAAACACCTAAAAATTTAGTAACATTATCCCTAGTTATTTTTTTATTTTCAATAAACAATTTTGGAAGAGAAGATTTGGCTTCTTTATTTTTATAAGAAGGATGAGGTAAACAAAACTTCGTTTTACTTGAGTTAATTGAAAGTTTATTTGCCCTAAACCATCCCGAAATTGTTTCTAATTCTTGATTCATTTCTACGCACAGTTCGTTTATAATTTTTTTGGAAGTAAAAAAGTTGCTATCATCAGCAAACATTATAGTTGAAAATCTTTTTGATGCCCAATAGAGATCGTTAAATTAAATTAAAAACAGCAATGGGCCAAGTATAGAACCCTGAGGAAAAACCACACTTTAATATAGAAGGATTAGAGAGTTTATTATTTCCATAGTACATAGATTGCACACGTTTATCTAAGTAGCTTTCTATCCATTTGTTCTTTCTACCCCATATGACATACATGTTATGCTTTGATAATAATATTTTGTGGTTGACTGTATCAAAAGCCTTAGAGAGATTTATGAATACACCTTCTCCGTAACTTCTCCGTTTGTAAAAGAGTTTTTTATTTCATCAACTAGGTGAAGGATTGCGAGTTCAGTTAATGTATTTTTTTGAAAACCGAATTGCTTGGAGTAAATAAAACTATTTTCTTTAAAAAAAAGTATATAATCTATTGTGCCTAATTCTCTCAAGTATTTTAGAGAATGTAGAAAGTATTAATATTGGTCTGTAATTGCCTATTTCACTTGTATCTCCTGATTTAAAAATAGGTTTTACTTTCGCAGTTTTCTATTTTTCAAGAATGATACCTTCCTTTAAGGAGTGTTTAAATATTTTAAATAAAGGAACTTTAAGCTTGTTTTGACAGTTAATTACTATGTTGCTATTAATATCGTCGATTCCCGTTGCTTTGTTTCTTTTTAGGCTTTTAAAAGCATTGTCAAATTCTAACATGGTTAGTTTCTCGTTATTCAATTCATTTTTATAACGATCTAAATATTTATGAAAAGATTTATTTACGCTACAAATTTGGGATGCAAGTTTAGATTCTATATTAACTAAGAAGTTGTTAAACTCATTTGCAATGTTTTGTGGTTGATTGTTATAGTTTTAGGAAAGCGCGGTTTGTAATTTTTGGTTTACCAATAATTTCATTTAATAATTGCGATGTTTTTCTAGAATCTTTTTGACACTTTTCAAGTAGTTTATTATAATAAGCTCTAGCGTTATTTTAATTTTCTCAAAGAGACTTGCATAATTCTTGCATTCCGATTTTGTTTTAATGCATTTATTTTAAGGTACTTCATATATAATCGTTGTTTCCGCTTAGCTGATTTGTTAAGACCTTTACTAAACCAAGGTGAATTTATGTCTTATGTAAACTTTACTACTTTGGGGAAGTGTTTATCATAAAGAAGTAAAAAAATGTTTACAAACGTATTATGCATTGAATTGGTATCGATTGAGGATTCTAAATTTGACCAGTCAATATTGGCTAACTCACTTTTAAAGTTAACCTGGCTATCCAAAGAAAAATGCCGCCTTGTAATTGTTTTTTTTTTATTTACTTTAATTTTATTTGAAGTCAGGGGCGTTGCGTAAGAAAATTCCAGGGGAAGGGGGGAAGGTAAGAGACCTTGTTTTTCCCAACTGCTTAAAATAGTTTTCACAACTGTTTTTTATAATTCAAGAAATCAATTTCTGTCCTATTTACAAAATCTACTGATTGTTTAACTACGCTGCACTCACTCTCATGAATTGCCAATTATCAGTATTTAATAACTTCTATTAACAAAAAATATTCAATTCAAAAAACGTCTTAAAGTTTTACCCATTTATACTGAAATTGTATAATTCCAAAAAAATGTTACAATTTACAAATCCAATAAACTTTACAAACCATTTTGGCAGCATATATAGCAGTTTAAAATTTTACGGAAATGAATTAGTACAAAGGAATATGGAAAATATTATTTTAATACAAAACTTATGCGCACAATATTTTAACAGCAGTCTATCATTTTTTTGTCTACTGTTTGATTTTAATACGATATTTTTTCAATTGAACCCATCGTTTAACGATATAAAGGAGTTAACCCCAAACATCGTTTTAAGATGTTTGGGGTTAACTCCTTTACAAAGTTCTTTTTCGCGCTTCAGTAACATGAGACTATCCAATTTCTCGACACTGTTGTTCTCAGATGTGATTTTACAATCTTTAGTTGACTGAAAGAACGCTTATTTGATGCTACACCATAAGCAGCTGTGATTACAAAAATGCATAATTTATTGGCTTGTTTCAGTATATCCTTTAACTTCACAACATGGTACAAAATGTCTGGCAGCATTTTGGCTGGTGTTCTTGATGATTTAAAACTTTTATCACCTTCTTCTAAACAGATATCTGTCAAAATTTCCATCTGGCCTTTCAGCACATGAACGTCTGGAATATGATCCTTGTATCCAGGAGGAAAAAGTTTGTTTGCTTTTATTAAGTTTTCAATACTCAAATTATCTTTATTTAACGGAAAATTAAAAATTTTGGTGATAGGGGGAAATATTTCCTTTAATGCTGCCGAGTTTTCGGTTAAAACTATGGCTAGAGAGTCTATGACCTCTTTGAATTCTTTCCGTTAAAAAACTTTCATCTCCATTTCTATTAATCTATGGTGTCGTTCGTAATCGTTTTCTGTATCAATGTGTAATTTCCTAAAAAATATTACTGCACTTTCAATCAAATTATTCATAGCATCTGTATTATTACTGATATTTTGTATGTTCTTGGCAATACTTTCAATTACATTAATACTGTCAATGACATTGAAGTTTGGACTTTCTAAGATTTCTGTTAACATTTTTGTCTACTCAATGAAATCCTTCATGAAGAAAAGAGTAATAATGAAATCAAAATTTGTTACTTTTTTCAGAAGTCTCGTTGCCTTAGTTCTCGTGACAGTATCAAAAATCTTATTTGAGATGCTCTTATTTGAGATTATCTTATTTGAGATGCTGTGAAGAAGATCAATAACCTTCTCTAAACACATTTAAAGCCTTGACAGATTTTGCTCGTGTGGTCCATCTTGTTCTAGACAAGTTTACAAGCTGTATTGCACTGTCAATGTCTTCAAGTTTTTCTTTTAAATGACTAAATCTTTTTTTTAAGTATTAACATGCCTGCAATGTTAATACTTTAATACGAGAATTGTTTAATGTCGAGGACATTAAAAAGTTCTCGTATTAAAGTATTAACATTGCAGTTATGTTCGAGAGCAGTCTTTGTTCTGTGGTCTTGACAAGGTATGTAGGGTTCATTATGGACAACTTCTTCTGTTATATACATTTGTACTCCTTTAAATTGTCCAGACATTGAACTCGCGCAGTCATACGACTGAAAAGCCATCTTTGATGTGTCAATGCCTTTTTTATTTAAAAAAGATAAAATGAGCTCAGCCATCCTTTTTCCAGTCTTATCAGTGCATTCTACGGATTTTAAAAACCTTACCGTTTTCACTGGCTGTTCTCACAACTATACTCATTATGTCCTTATGTGACATATCGGGAGTAGTGTCGGCTATCACGGAAAAAAAGTTGGAGCTGTTAATTTCATCAATGATTGTACTCTTTAATTCAGTTGCAATTAAACTAATCATTTCATTTTGAGTCGATTGACTCGTGTATGTAACTCTATATGGACGAAGGGTTCTATCTTCAATCCAGGCTTTGAGTGTGGGATTGTGGCGAGAGATAAGCTTCACAACTGCAACAAAGTTACCTTGATTAGCACTATCCAATTCCCTAAACGCTTGCCCTTGGCTTCCCAAAGTCTTGCTTGTATCGATAAGAATTTCGACAGTTTTTCTATTCAGCGCGTCTATTTTTTGCTTTTCTATTAAAGCAAGTCTGTTGGATTTATCAATAAGGTGATCTATATGTCCTTTTTTCATAAGAAAGTGACAATATTTACTTAATGCAACTTTATGTGCTTGAGAGGTAAAGTGCACCTAAAGCTTTCCAAGTTTGTCTTTCCCATAGCTTTTCATCTTGGACCAAGATCTCACCCCAACATTTATCCAAGCATCTTCAGTTTTTCCCTTTTTTCCAACACCTTTTGGGAAAATGCGGCAAAATAACAAAATGTGGTATCCTTCTGAGTGCTGTATTCTAAATGTTCAAACTCTTTGTACCACGGGGATTAAATCTATTTTTACCGTCACTTGGGAAACAAGCAAGTTTTAGTTGGTGTGGTCCTAACTGGATTAAATACAATTTTTGATTATCCGTAATTGTATGTGGACGTAAACCTGGATCATGGCTTATTAATACTGATGAATCTGATTTGTCAATTATAATATTTTGAGCTTTGATATTGAGTTTTTTTATAAAAGCATTATCCATTTTCAAAACATTTTTTGACATTTCCACCACAAAACTTGTTGCCTTCATAATTTCAATTGCAGCGAGTTTTTCATTTACTAATTCTTCTTTACAATATTTTTTATAAATGTCATTGCAATCTTTAAGATCATCTATTAAAACACCCAAATTCCCCATGAGCAAAGTCCAATTTGTTGTTTCACTGCTTACTTCAGTAGTATCCAAGTTAATAATATTCGTGTCATCCTTTTCATCTTGGTCAGGAAACTGGATTAAATGATCTGATTTAGAAAATAATTCTGTAAATTTCTCTGCTTGTTCCTGGACTACAACATAACCCGGGTTTTCCCCTTTTGCATCATTAATTTTTTATCAGAAGATGTTGTTTCTTTTTCTATGGATATAGCACATGTTGAAGTTGATGTTTCAATTATTATCAAGTCTAACTTTGTATGTTCACTACTTTGTATTTCATCATCCACTTCGACATCGTTACCAGCATTCTGAGGTTTTATTTTTCGTGTTTTTGAAGCTAAGGAGGCTACAAAAGGATTCTCTGGGGCTCCCACTGTTTGGATATGAACCTTTCTACCACCATGAACGGATATTTCTTGACTGGTTTTATAGTCGTTATTAAATACTGCTTTGCATACGCAAATTTTATATCTTTTGCTTTTCATAGTTAGTGCTGGAAAACAAACGCAGATGCTATAAATTACCGTAATTTTAAAATGATTTAATGTTTATAAAAGTTATCACTCTTAATAAATGTGATAAGATATTAGTGTCTTATAATAATAGAATAAGACTAATAATCCTTTTATATATTCTTATTAGGCTTATTACTCCTACAAACCTAATTCCGATCCTACTTTAGTATACTGATAATTGGAAGTAATAATAGGCGCAAAACATTTATATCAGAGTTTAGCATTTATTTTCTTATACTTTCTGATAAAAGGCTTTATATAAAATTATTTTATTAAAAAATGAATCATTTTAATTGCTATCATATCTTTTATACAAAGACAGAAATATTAAAATCAATTCATGGAAATAAATATTCAAGTTACAAAGTAGAAAATATGAAAAAAAAAAAATGAATAACTGCTTTTAGTCTAACATAAACTTGCAGCTGATTTCGTTAAATTCTAACTTTCGTTAAATTCGTCATCAGTTAACCATGTTTCGCTTAAACAAATAAAATTAAACATAAAATTGCTTTCCTGTAAGAACATTTTAAAGTTTTCAAAACTTGCTTTAACACTTCTAATATTAAGATGAACAAGAGAAAGGCTCCTATAAAGTTTAACATCTTTTAAATACTTATTTATTTCATCTGGAAACATGTATGGTGTTTCCATATTCATTAATGAAAAGTCATCAATAAAGTTTTTGTCAAGGTCATATTTATCAAAAGTGTTTTGATCATTTATTTTAAAAACCTTATCTGAAATTTTTTGAAAAAGACTTTTGTATTCAAACGTCTTCGGATTCATTTTAAAGGGTTTGTTTATAGATATATATTTTCAATAAAAATATTCAAAAAATAAAAATTAAATAAACCGTAAATAAAATAAGTAGAAATTTACTTTTTATTTGTCTTCCACTCGCATACAATAAGCTTGTCGTATGATATGTAAGCGATTTTTCCTGATTTTCTTTCAATTTTCATTTTTTCACATAATTCCTTTCTTATTTTATTCTTCTCCATGCAGTAATCTTCGTTAATAAATATGTTTATTCCCTTTAACTTTGAGACATTTCCTCCTTATTTTTAAAGTCCAATAGTTTTATAATAATTGTTTTATTCTCATTTACGCCATTTTTACTAGCTCTATGTGCTCTTTTAATTTTTACATTTTCTACACCCAAGCACTCATTAAATATTTCTTTTACTTTTTGTTCGCTTTCCAGCCAGGTTTCATTATCATCTTTAACTGCGTCAACTCTTAGATTGTTCCTCCTTGTTCTATCCTCAATTTCTCTGAGCTTACTGTTATTTTTTTTGAGATCAGTGTTGTTATTTTGTATTTCATTATGGTTAGATTTATTTTTTATAAAAATATCTAACACATTTTTATTTTTTTTTTCAATTAGTTACTCATTTAGACTAACCTTTATTTCTTCAACTTCTGTTGCAAGTGTTGATATTTTTTTTAGCGTTCTCCAAAATATTTTTTTCTACATTGTCTAATCTTTCGTTTAAGATTTTGGTGTTTGCACCAACGATACTTATAAAGTTGCTTTCTTGTTGCTTTAGCGCAGCTTCCGTCTCTACTTTGTACTTTGTAAACAAGTCTTTTATCATTTTTTTAATTTCCACAAAGGTAACTGCCATAATATCAATAATATTTATTACCACTATTAATTTAAAAGTTTTTTGTTAATATATATAAAACATTTTTTTGTGTTAAATTATTATTATTATTTTTTCATTGTAAATTTTCAACTTGCAAAAACACGTCCGCTCGTTACAAAAAACACGAAATAATATCCAGATATAAAGTCCGTTTTTGTTGGCAAGGTCAAGTTATTTTGCAATAACTATTTTATTTATTTATTTAAAAATATGATTTTTGTAGCTATTTTTATTCAGTAGTTATAAAAAAAAGTAACCATGCTATTGTTTTTATTAGATCAAGTATGTAATATGATGGCTTCTTCAAATCGACATAAGTGCATGGATAATCCAAACTTATTCTTTTATACCTGTGGTTGCCGTACACTTATTCGACAAAGACAAAATATTACTGGTTTTGTAAAAGTAGCATATAAGTCGAATTTCGATATTAAACTTGGCGACCAGGAAAAAAAGTGTGCTCCACGTACTAGGTGCCATATATGTGAAGAAAGTCTTCGAGATTAGACAAAAGAAAAAAAAATTACATTTTGGAGTCCCCATGGTTTGGAGGAAACTTTAAATCACATTGACAACTGCTATTTTTTTCTTGTTGATACTTGGTATTTGCAAATTAAAGAAGAAAATAATTGCTTATCACAGCATTCCTTCTGCTATAAGACCAATTCAACATTCTAACAAGATTCCAATTCCAATTTTAAAAGTTTTTTTTTTGTCAGAAGATGAACAAACCATGTCTGCTACAGAAACAGAAGAACTTTTACCAGATTTGGAACACTACTCTTCTAATGCTATACAATTCATTTTACCTCAGCGTTTTATTCTGATAGAGCTGAATGACTTAGTTTGTGACTTTCTAAGCAAGCAGCAGAAGTATTAGCGTCATGTTTAAAGAAAAAAAATCTACTCGATGGCTTTGCAAAAGTTTCTTACTTTAGAACAAGAGATGAAACCTTTGTTAATTTTTTTCAGAAGTCAATTTATTTGTTTTCTGTCATAATATTTCAGGTCTCCTATTACAGTTGGGTATTTCTGTATATAATCCGACAGAATAGAGACTTTTTTTCGATAGCTCAAAAGCGTCATATTGCGCAATGGAAATATTATTGGTTCTGTACCAGTTGGTTATTCTGTTTATTTGCAAAAACTTACAATGAAAATAATATGATGCTTTACTTTATTAAATATTGCGAACACAACTGGATTATTGCAGATCTAAAAATGGTTAACTGTCTAGTTGGTCAGCAGAAAGGTTTTACAAAGTTTTTATGTTACCTTTGAAAGTGGGACAGTCGAGCAAGAAATCAACGCTGGATATAAAAAAATGGCCCGTTCGCAAGACTCTCACAGTGGGCATGCACAATATTGTGATTGAGCCCATTGTTAGTAGAAATAAAATAGTTTTTCCACCACTCAATCTTAAACTAGGATTCATGAAACAATTTGTTAAAGCGTTGAAAACTGATAGTGATTGTTTTTAGTATTTAGTTACATTATTACCAGGTTTGTAATTAGAAAAAAAAGGCACCAGTTTTTATTGGGCCACAAAATCGCTATCTTATAAAAGACAAAGAATTCATTAAAATAATAAATACCAACGGCTTGGTTGTCATTTGTGGTTTTGTAAAAAACTTTCTTGGAAATAAAAAAGCAAAAAACTAATCAGATTTAGTTGATAAAATGTTGAAAGCTTTGGATGTAAAATGAATATAAAACATCATTGTATAAAGAGTCATCTTGACCAGTTTCCTGAAAATCTTGGAGATGTGAGTGAAGACCAAGGAGAACGATTCCATCAAGGTCTTAAGACAATTGAAGATCGTTACCAAGGACGTTGGGGCATACACATGATGGCAGACTATTGTTGTGGCATCAAGAAAGAAGACTCAGGAAAAGTTTATAATCGAAAGAGCTACAAGAAAATACTTCTTCCTAATAATACAGTTTTAATTAAACAATATAATCTTTTTTAAAACTAAATTAAAACATGATTTTGTTATTAGTTAATAAAAAGTTATAACTTTGCTAGGAATTAGATATTTATAAAATGTTCATTTTAAACAGTTCCCATTTTATTTTCAGTTGTTTTAGTTTTGTAAACAACTTTTATTGTAAAAAATATATCCTGCCATTTCCAAATGAGTTTCAAATCTGTATTTTAGAACTGTTTAAAATGTTTTGCAAAATAAAAAAAACATTTAATGCAAAAAATCTGTAGCTCTCTATAAAAATCTGACGCCAGATTTGAATTCAGCGTATCAAAATTATGTAAGAACAAATTTCAAATTTAATGCAATAAATGTTTTTGTAGATCTGTGTTATTTTAGCAATCTTATCTAAAAAATGTTTGTATCATTATAAAGGCTTTTCAAGCTTTTTTTCATTTTCATGCATTTTGACAGTAGTTTATACCTTAAAAAATGCTGATAATTTTAAGCAATGCATTAGTCAATTTAAACCGTGCTTTAAAATGAAAATCAATATTTTGGTCTTTGTTATGAAAATGGTAGTTTTCGTAATAAAACAATTATAACAAAAATTGTTGGTATTACTTAGGAGAAGACTCGTTTTTTGTCAACTATTATTTTGAAAACAGTGATCTAATATCATATCATATCATATCTAATATCGGTATTAATAATTGGAGCGAGCAAAAATATCCGATCAATTGGATATCCTAATTTCCAGTCCGTTATCCAATTTAAAAAATCGAAAAATTTAGATATCCGCACCGGAAAAAGCGAACTGGTTATCCGCTCTGATTTTTCTTTTAATATTTGGATCCGGATTCGGATCACGAATTTGTAATAAATTGGATATCCTGATCTGATCCGGTTTTCTGCACTTATTAAAAAAATGATAATTTTATATGTATCTGAGATACCAATAAATATCGTATATCGACGCTCAACGACTCACAATCTGTATTAATTACACGGGGAATGTTATGTATAAAAAATCAATAAAATTGTGAATGTAAATAATCACACCGCCGCCTACGCAAGTTTTGCGCATTTAATGGACTGATACATAATTTGTTACGTTATAAATAACATAATAATAATATATTAAAGAAAAATTCAAACAAAATTTTTATCTTTGATCAACAGTCTTTATTTACTGACTTAAAGTTTTCTTAAACTGTTTAAAACTATTTTTTAAAACTATTTTCTAAAACTTTTCATTCGCTCAAGATCCTTGAACCGAAGGTATGTACAATGTATAGAAATATGGTATTTACTTTGTATGAATATTAGTGTAACGATTGTTACGCGAACAACTCCCTTTGAACATTGATTTCTAACAAGCGAATAGCAATTGCGGAATAAGCAGTCCCCTTTGGAGAATTACACGGAAATTAATTCCGAAAAGAATTTAGCGATTTTTTTTTGTGTGTCATTCTCCAAGCTTAGGCTTGGAATTCCCAAGAGATTAAGACCGTACGAGGAAATATCGCTTTAAAGCCGTAGCGCTACACTTAATGTGAAAAAACAAAACAAAAAACAACGGCACGAAAAGATTAAGCACAGTTAATATACTAATTAGTTGTAACAATTTAATATATATATAGAAATAAATAAGAACAAGAAACATTACAATTCGTAATTTATACATAATTTCACAAGTTTGTAATATAGTATCATCTCAATTCTCACACGTTTTATTTGATGATTCTTTTTTATATCATCTGCATTACATGTGTTATCCATCTTTTGTTGCATTCTTCAATTTGAAAATATTATATTTATATGAATCAAAATTTTACTTATATATTTACTTTTTACGCAGGCTAAGAATAATGTCCTCTACGTTTAACGACAACATCGATGTAGTGAATTTAATAGATATGAAAGAATCTAATCAACAGCCAAGCCACCAACAACATTAGCAGACAAAAGACGAAATTTTGACAAATAGAAAGAAGATTCCTAAAGACTTATCAGATCGGAAAAAAAAGCGTCAAATGCTTCCAAAGCA
This sequence comes from Hydra vulgaris, assembly GCF_038396675.1. Taxonomy (NCBI): domain Eukaryota; kingdom Metazoa; phylum Cnidaria; class Hydrozoa; order Anthoathecata; family Hydridae; genus Hydra; species Hydra vulgaris. The sequence goes on from NC_088921.1 coordinate 37,022,612, forward strand.
GGTGAATGTTTTTCTTGTAAAAAAAAATGCTTCTCCATGGTGAGATCATTAAAAAAAAAACAGACGATCCACATTTGGCTATGTGTGTTTGTTGTCATAGATTAATTGGTTGTAATTCTAAAAACGGGATCACAGGGTGTCTAAATGAATGGGAAATTAAAAATATTTTGACTGTGACAATAGATGATGCAAGCTGTTATGAGTTTGCTCTTGATTATCTAAAACGACGGTTAATACACTGGGAGTTTAGTGTTTTAGATAAAAAAGTTTTTTTATAAGAGGTGTTCTGCGCACGTTTTAAACTTAATTGTGAAAGGTGGCCTAGCCGACCTTAATATTTCAATTAGAAAAGCTCGTACTTTTGAAAAGAATGTATGGTGTTCTCCTGCTAGGTAACAAAAATTCAAAGCTAGTATTGATGAAAAAAAAACTAGATAATTAAAATTTTGTTTGTCTTGCTGTTGAATCTAGATGGAATTCGACTTACTTGATGCTTGAGTCGGCTTTGAAATTTAAAATGGCATTTGATATTTTGATTTTGAAAGACTCTAATTTATTAAAAGAAATAAACAAGGTTGGTAGACCGAGGAGTTGAAAAAATTGCTCACTTTTCTGCTATTCTAAAAAATATTTTAGGATGCTATATTGATGCTGTCAGCTTCACGTTATACAACATCTACTTACTATATTGATACTATATTTGGTGTTGGTTATGTGCTCTCCCAGCATCTTCACCATGAAGAAGAAATTGTTAGTCGAATGGCAGCACAAATGAAATACAAATATGATAAATATTATAGTAACAATAATAAACTTATTCTATTTATGTTTATTTCTGTTTTCCTTGGTCCGAGAAAAAAATAATGATTTGCGTTGGTTGGATGATAAAGAAATGCCTTGAGATTGAAAGAGCTAGATGTTTGTCTTTAAATATGACATCCAAATTTTCTTTATTACTTGAGTTTTATGCTTCTTTAATGCCTGAACAAGAAAGTTTAGCCACACAAGGTGATTCAAGTTCAACATCTTCAACAGGACTTTACTATAAGGCCATAGAAAATGAAAAAATGTTTGATTTTTCAGAGTATTTGGGAAACACATTCGAAATAGAAGTAGGAGCTGAAAAAAGTGAGAAAAAAGTTTGGAGGAAAGATTATTCAGAAGATAAACATGAACCTAATGAATCAAGCCTAAATGTGTTGGAATGGTAGAAGGATAACAAAACAAATATCCCAAACTTGCTAAGATGACTAAAGATATTTTTGTCATTCCTGTATTTACTGAAAAGTGGAAAGTTTGACATTGGTCAAACAACTGATGATACTTATTAATGGGACAGTTGATGATACTTTTTGATTGACTTTTTTACAAATTTTAATGAAATACTTTTGTTTTTTTTTGCAAGAATATTTAGTTTTCTATTAAGAAATAAAAGAAAATGAACTCATTTTTTGACTATTTTTGAGATATAATTTTTGTTTTCAACATATAATTTTATCAAAACTAAAAAAATAAAATTATTGTAAACTGGCTTTGAAAATTGAAAATATAAATATCAGTTACTAATAAAAAAATAAAATCTTTCAGTGTAATCAAAATTTAAAAATCGTCAATCATCAAAAAATCTTGTTATTTCCATTTATTGAAAATGATTTCTTTCTCTCCATACTATAACTTTTTAAACACATTAAACCCTATTGAATATACCAGTTGCTTGAAAAAATGAGCTTCTGGCCGCACATAAAAATTGTTTTATGTGCGTTCTTTAAAAAAATTAAATTTTCGAGATTTTGATTACACAGGCCTACAAAATTTTACTCTTTTTTTTGCCAAGATTATGTTTTTTTTATAGTGTTCCTCATTCTAATTTCAAATATGCAATTTTTTTCTTCTATTATATCAAGTTTTAAAAATATTTGGGTTCAAATCCCTAAAATTTGTGGCAAAATTCTAATATTGTCAAAAAAAACTTCTCAAGAGGTATATCAACCTGGTTCTCAAAAGAAATATTTTTTACAAAGATTTTAAGAAACGTAAACGATTTTATTTAAAATTTATTGCAAAAAAAAAATTTGTAAAAAAATTCTAATGAGTATCAAAATAATCTAAAAATTTTTTAGATTATTTTGATACTCATTTTTATTACTAACAAACATTATTTTTAAAATCTGTGTTAAAAATCTTTTGAGATCCAGGTTAATATACTTTTGAATAATTTTTTTTGTTGACAATATTAGGAATTTATCACTAATATTTGGGACTTAAGCCCTTATATCTTTAAAACTTGACGTGATAGAAGAAAAAGGATTGCGTATTCGAAATCAGTAAGAGGAATATTATAAGAAAAAAATATTACATGCAAAAAAAAAAAAAAAAAAAAAAAAAAATAGACATGTAAAATTTTATTAGCCTGTATTATAGATCGTTTATGAATTAAAATTAAATTTAGAAAAATATTTCCACCTACCCTTTTGTAAAGACACACACCCCTCATTGTTTCATAGATCTAGACTAAAATTCTAACCACTCCTCTTATTCTCACATCTCTTTCTGGTGTTTTATCTCACATCTCCTTTCTGGTGTTTTTATTGTCGCACTATAAAGTCATAATTTTATTTAATTTAAACATTTAAGTTAAATTATTTTCCGCATAGAAAATTAAAAAGAATTCAAAATTTGCATCACAGGGCACCTTGATGCGTACGCTATAACCCCATTTAGATAGCGTTTTTGGTTCAGCTAGGTTGGCGTTATCAGGATCCGTGCTAACCGCGTGGCTGCAAGTTGCCGTTGGGCATGAAACTCAAAATAACAAAAGTTGCGTTTTTTTCAATTTAATATTTATTTTATATATATTTAAATATATATATATATATATATATATATATATATATATATATATATATATATATAACAACATTTTTTAAAATGTTCTTACATACTACTTAAATGTGTTCAAATTCTTCAAAAACACTGGATATTTGAATATTATAAAAAATATTTTTGGGGACTCTTGAGCATTAAACAAACTGCTAGCGTTTTCAAAAAATAACTTTTTCAAAAGTATATCATGTTGTGTCTATGACTGAAATTCAAAAAAAAAACGGAGGAATTTCTACAAATATGAAAAAAAGAGCCAAAAAAATATCGTTTAAATTAAAATCGTTAACAAAAGATGCGGTACTGATGGTATTAGTCCTTACGTACTAAAATTGTTTAAGTGGTGTTGCAACTCCATCCGCTTTAATTTACCAAAAATCAATTAAAACAATAGAAAATTTCTAGCAAATGGAAAGAAGCAAATGACACTCCAATATTCAAGAATGATAATACAACAGAACCGCATAACTATAGAACCGTATCATTAACGTTTATAACATGCAAAGTTATGGGAGCATTTATAAGACTAGCGAAAATGATTCATTTTGTGGAAAATAAATTGATGTCAAAAAATCCACATGGCTTTATAAAATATATGGCCCGCGTAACCAATTTTATAGAAACAAATATTTTAACATCAAGCATTCTTCACTCATGCTTGATTTTAAAATTTAGCGGTAGATATGATTTATATGGAATTTGTCAAAGCTTTTGATAAGGTTTCACATAACAGACGGTTGAAAAAGTGCGAAGCCTATGATATCAAGGGTATACTACTTGACTGGATATTGTCTTTTTGTAAATAAAGAAGACTAAGTTAATGAATACGCCGCACCGTGACTTGATATTTTTAATGGTGTGCCTCAGGGCTCAGTGTTTGTGACAGTGTTATTCTTGATATTTTTTAAACAATCTACCATCAATTGTTAGTTTGAATTGCAAATTATACGCACATGCCAGAAAACAATTCAAAGGTAAATAAAAAATGTTGAAAATCACGAGCCTTTGCAGAATGACATTAATGACTTTGTAAAATGCACAAATGTCTGGCGAACTAAGTCGACAATTGAAGAGTGCAAAGTGATGTTCATAGGTAAAAAGAATTCACAAATGAGTTATAGTATGACCTATGACGACGAAGAGCATATATAAGTACAAGAGTAAGTGAAAGAGATTTAGGCGTGATTATTTTATCCAACCTTAAATGACATGATCAAATAACTTCAGTGAAGTAAAAGCGCAAATAAAAAGGGTCTGCTTTAACGTGCATTAACATACAAAAGGGTCTAATTAAACGTACATGTGGAAACGACAAACTCACTATATACAACATATGTGACACTGTTTCTTATGTTTCCTAAACCTAAATGGAAGCCTTATTTAAACGGAATATTGATGATTTAGAGAAAGTGCAAACAAGAGCAACAAAGTTAATCAAAATAGTAAAGATTTCATATTAAAAAAGACTAACGGCAATGGGTTTGAAAACATTGGAGAAAAGAAGAGCAAGAAGAGAGTTGCTTAAATCGTGTTACACAATTTATTTTTGAACATGTTTTTAAAAATATATAAAAAGTGTAATCATTTCAGCAATAAATATTACTATTACTACTAAACTCAATAAATTCTGCGTTCTTTCTGAATTTATATTTTCTTGATAATATGCAAAAATTTAAAAATTATTACTTTTTCGTAATCTACTATTTTTAGTTAATCCTCTCAATCATAATCATCTCAATCAATCATTTTAATCGTAGTTATCTCAATCATATCATCTCAATCATAGTTTTTTTTCAACCATATTCATCTCAATCATAATCATCTCAATCATACTCATCTTAATCATAATCATATCAATCATAATCATCTCAGTCATAATCATCTCAATCATAATCATCTCAATCATATTCATCTCAATCATAACATCTTAATAATAATTATCTCAATCATAATTATCTCAATCATATTCATCTTAATCTTAACATCTCAATCAATATCATCTCAACCATACTCATTTCAATCATAATCATCTCAATCATAATCATCTCAATCAAAATCCTCTCAATCATAATCATCTCAATCATATTCATCTCAATTATAATCATCTCAATCATAATCATCTCCATATAAAATTTGCTAAACGGAAGGATGAACTCCTGACCTATGTAGAAAAATATCGTCGCGCTAATCAACATGTACATTGAATTTAGAATGAGAGTCTTGCAAAATTCAGCTATTATTTGGGGTTCTAATAATGAAGCTACGGTAATTTCAACTCAACGTCATTTTGTTGATTTTAATATACGAAATGGAGTTTCCAAGTTGGAAATGAACGATGATAAATTTCAGTCTAAACTGCATGAAAGAAAAGTAAGATTAACATTTTATGATTTATTGGCATTTCAATTGCCAACTTGGATGCTATACATTGTTAAGTATTTTAGTATTCATAATTGTTTGTTTTCCAAACATAGCTTGAATAACAGATTTAAGTGAGCAAATTTTTGATGTTGTTAATGTTGAAGTAGTTGACAAAAACAATATTGATCAAAACTATAAACTAAACTGTGCTTTGTTCGACTTATGTTTTAATAATTTATTTTATGAAGGTAATTGTTTCATTTCCAATTTAATTTGAAAGACCAGCTTACAGTGGTAATGTTGAAAACAATGCAGTTCAAAACTATATGGTATTCTTTCGTTCATTTTCTCTATTCAAATTATTTATTTTATGAAGTAAAACTGTTTTATTTCCAATTATAGTTTGAAAGACAAGGTTTTAGTGGTGAAATTGAAAGCAATGCATTCAAAATTATAAAGTTGTAGTAGTAGTAGTTGTTATTGTTGTGGTTTTTGGTGTTATTGCTGTTGTAGTTGTTGTAGTCGTAATAGTAGTAGTAGTAGTAGTAGTAGTAGTAGTAGTAATAGTAGTAGTGTTAGTAGTAGTAGTAGTAGTAGTAGTAGTAGTAGTAGTAGTAGTAGTAGTAGTAGTAGTAGTATTAGTAGTAGTAGTAGTAGTAGTAGTAGTTTGCATATAAAGATCTGTAATATTTAGACTTTTCAACTTAATAAAAAAACCATTCTAATAAAGTGATGTTGCACTCTTTCTAAAGCTTTAACTTCACCTTTGATGTAAGGAAACCAAACTGGCCATGCAAATTCAATAAGAGGGCAAAAAAATGTTCTATATAATAACCTAAGCATATGTACGTCAGTATTTGAAAAAGTATTTTTCAATATCCCAATCATTCTATTTGCATTAAATGATTATTCCATTTCAAGTTTGAACAAAATAAAACTTTAAGTTCTCTATCTATGTTTATTTTTCTGAGTGATTTCCCGTCCATAGAGTATTCATACTTAATAACTTTTTTACCTAAATGCATCACTACACATTTATCAGTATTAAATTTGAGGAGCCACACCTTTGACCATTCAACAACATTATTTAAATCTAATTGCAATAACTCAGCTTCATATCTATCTTTGGCCTGACTAATTAACTTTGTATTATCTTTTTACCTTGTTTGGGGCGTTCAGCTTGTCATCTTTAATTTATGAGCTACGGTTTCCTTCTTTGGTTCTTCCACGCCATATATAATTGCATTGTTTTCTCTGCTCTTGATTTCAGTCTGTTGAGCGACCAACAGTTTTTCAATATCTAATTGCTCAGGTAGCTTACTTTTTTTTCCAGATACAACAGTGACCCAACTACATGCATTGAAGATAGATAATTTGTTTTTCTCCAGTTCTTATATCTTTTTGTCCCTATTATGGAATTTTCCCTATCAAACTATTTATTTTATGAAGGTAAATACTTTTATTTCCAATTATAGTTTGAAAGACATGCTTGCAGAGTTAAAGTTGAAAGTAATGCAGTTCAAAATTATATGATATACAATTCTTCATTTTTTTCTTTTAAAATTATTTATTTTATGAAGGTAAATAGTTTTATTTTCAATTATAGTTTGAAAGACCAGGTTTCAGTGAAGAAGTTGAAAGCAATGCAGTTCCAAACTATATGGTACACTTTTGTTTATTTTCTTTATTAAAATTATTTATTTTTTAAAGATAAGTTGTTTTATTTTCAATTATAGTTTGAAAGACCAGGTTGCAGGGGTGAAGTTTAAAGCCATGTAGTTCAAAACTTTATAGTTTCTTGTAAAGGTATTATAGGTTTTACATTATTTATTTCTTGTAATTTTGTGCATGTAACATGTATTTTTCCAACATTGCAAATAAAAAAAATCTGATTTAACCAAATAAAAAACAGAAAAAGGACAAAATCAATACATAATACAATCATTACCATTTTTCACTCACTCTGGGCAAATTTGGTACATTTATTGATCTTTTTACCTTTCCAAAAAACATCATTTAAACTTGCCTCAAAATGAATAATGCATCTGTTGTTCCCTTTTATGATCTTAAACCAAACTGTGGTTTATTGATAAATCCATATCAACTTCTAGTACGTCTCTACCTTTTATAAACTTTTATTTAGTTTTTTTCACAATCATTTGAGGTTAAACCTAAATGTAATTCATCTGACATGTGACACTCACTCTACACCTACATCACCTGAAACTTAGAATTTTAATAGATACACCGGAACAACCAGCAGGCTAGCCTAATAAAGCTGTACCAAAAGCTATTTCAATATGTTTCTGGTTATGAGCTCGGCTGGTCCAGTAAAATTATTCACAACAGATAAACCGTTTTCATTATGTCCCTTTTGTTTAGCAGTTTTTAAAAATGACTCATCTACCTTGTTTTCAACGCAACTGTTTTTGCAATTATTTTTCTATTTAGTATTTTAATACAGCCTTCTTCAACAATGACTATATTTTTCCTAACGTTTTGCTTTACAACTCTGATTACTTATGAATATTTTTTCCTCTACAGCAACTGTTTTTCTTTGCATGTAAAACATTTTATAAAACCTTGAAAAACCAACAATATAAAAACGACTTAAACAAAAAAGCAAATTAAATTGCAAACTATTAGATGTAAAATTTAATGGTGATCATTTATCTGAAAAAAAAAAACAGTCAAAAATTAGTAATACATTCTAAGCTTTTTAAAAAAGAGTACTATTTTGCATAATTAAAAAGTTTCCCGAATTCCAAACAGATTTTGGAATGCAGTTTATTTTTTGCAAAAGTTTATGAGTGACATTGGCTTCATCTAAAAAAAAAATATTTTTTAACTGTGGTCGAAAACTATTTGAAGGAATCTAAACAAGCTCATTTATTAATAACCCTTAAACCTACTCGAAAATGGTACAATATTTTCATGTGAAAATATGCAAGAAACATTTGTTAAAGAAAAGCTACTTGCATGCAAGCTGTAAGAGTGGCTCTTCGCAACCGGCAATTATCTATGATTGGTTCAGCCAAGTTGACGCTGGTTCTGGAAAGCATAATTCAATCGAAAAGCCGTTTCATGTGTTCAACTGTGATGAAAGTGGATTGAAATTCGATCAAGTTAAGTCAACATTGTTTGTCGAAAAGAAATAAAAAATCCAAAACAACTTGCGCCAGCAAATGAAAAACTAATGATTTCAATTTTAAATTGTTGTGATGCTTGTGGAAATTTCCTACCTCATCAAGTCATTTACAAAGCTCTAAATATGCTGAACGTTGTTAATGTTTCAAATGTGACAGAGCAACTATTATAAAAAAAAAAGGGACATTTAGAAAAAAATGGACAACAGTATAAGTAGATAACAGCCAATCAAGCATGCAAGCATTCATTGATGAACAAGTTTTATTTTATTTGTCAAAAAAAAAGTAATCTACCACTATTTTACCAACATAAATGTGTGCTATCCAATTTTGTGTTTTAAATATGTGTGCTTTACATATGTGTGCTATACATTTGTGATGTTGAATCTGTAAAAGTTGCCTCCTTTGTATGCAGTTTATTATTGATTTATTAGCTTAATTTAAATTATGAATGTAAACACTATTTAATAAATAAGGTTAAAGCTTGTTGGTTAATCAGTATATATTTTTTTTCTTAGATGGAGATTTATAACAAGAACTTGAATCTTCTTTATCAGGTCTGTGGATATTTGGTTGGGAAAAAAAAAATACCCTATTGGAACAAACCAAAAAAATAAAGTTGAAAAAGTGTTTCATGCCATGCTGTCAGATGATATAGAAAATGTTTATCCAAAAACAATTTGCCATAAGTGTTATTATACCATAAATAATGTTATCAAAAGAATGACATCAACAACACTTTGTTTATGTATGAAGTGAAAACCTCATTGTGAGGAATGCTTTTGTTGTCAGCAGGTAAAAAAACTTAGTAAAGTCTAAATGTTGCCAAATCATTTAAACACAATAAAAAGCTCATTGGTCGCCCTGGTATTAGTAAAAAAGTATGGTCATTTTCAATGATTGCTAAAATAAAAAGTAGCATTGTGACAGCATATGACTCAGATATAGATATTGAGGAATTAAAAAACGAACTAAATCCTCATTTACCACTTTGTTAGTGTAATTTATGTAGTAAAATACCAAAACAACCAATTACTCTTAAAAGATGTGAACATTTATTTTGTTTTTTCTGTCTAGTGGAAACTATAAAGGTAAAAAAACTTAATGAAACATTTAGTCCAAAATGTAAAAAGCCTATTTTACCTACAGACTTGGTGACCAGTGTAAAAACAAATTCTCTTTTAAACATGTTAACTGTTGAGTGTATACGTAAAGAAAAGTTCAATGTAATAAAAGAGTATGATTTATATACTAATCATAAGAGTACATGCATTGATAAATCAATAGCACAAACAGCCTCATTGTTATCACCATCTATATCTTTATTTACTTCTAATTTGGTTTCATCATCTTTTACAGTGACATCATCAACATCATCATCGTCAACATTATTTAACAACAACATTTCTGAGATTTTTAATCTTACAGTGGATGACAATGTTCCAAGAATATTTGAAGATGCTGCACTCCATGTTCTTAAGCAAAAGATAGCAAAAGATGGTAAACAAGTTATTGAGTTCAAAAGTGGAGGTCCAAGAGTAATAATATATTTTAGTTTTAGCTTAATTTATAATAACCATTAATTAAATAGGTATTACTTTTCATAAATCTTTTTTTTGTTTTCACTTGCTCCAAAAGCTTATGTAAGCAGTGACCAAGCATCGACCACAACAGTTAGAGTCAGAAATGCTTCTATTGAAAGAAAATTGAAAGTTGTGTCTGGTACATCCAATGATGCAATTTGTTGTCAATCATCAAAATTCCTTAATTCTTTTCAAGCAGAGACAAAAGGATTAGTATTGGATAACCTAAATACTGAAAGAGTAGTAATTAGTGCCACTAACATGTTAGCAATGAAAGCAGATCTGTGCATACCATGGTAAAAGCTTAAAACAATTTCCAAGTTAATATTTTTCTATATAAATATTATTCTATACTAATTTTTATAGCATGACATATAATTTTTTTTGTTTGTTTAAAGGTGGCTAAAGAGCTTTAATATAAATACAGCATCACATTCTTCTCAAAGAATAGTTGCTGAAAAGTTATCTGGTGATGACCTTATTGTGGAAAATGCACCATTTACCTTTGAAAAAAAATAGAAAGGAACATTTGAAATAAATTATGTATCTTGGGGTTATATTGAAAATTTACCAATGCATATTTTAAGACATCTTGATCAATTAGAAAGGTAGTTTTAACTACCAATAATGAAAAATTTTTTAAAACATAATTTATAAAGTAAATTTTTTTTTCTTTTGGGTATATTTGTTATTAGTTAAAATGAAAACCATTGCCTACTAAATAATTTTTTATTTTAAAATGTATTTAATTATTAAATAATTTATTTTTATGTAGTTGTAAAAGACTTCATTACCACAAATTTATTCCTGAAAAAGAGATACAAATTAAAATTGGAGGTGATTATGGTGGGGGGAGTTTTAAAATGACTTACCAGGTTGCAAATACCCTAAACCCAAATAGCAAAGACAAAACCATAGTTTTTAGCATTTTTGAGGCGAAGGATTACAGAATCAATATCAAGGTAGCCATTGTCAAGGTTGGGAAAGCAAATAGAAGATCTTCAAGAAATGAAGTATAAGTAAGATAAAAAAATTGTTTTTCTTTTTAATAACTAATGTGCTTTGTTTTTAGTTGAATTAAATAGTTTTAATAATTTAGTTCTAATTAGTTTTAATAAAATATACTTTAAAATAAATGTAATATATTACAAATGATATTTATATTAAATTTATCTTAAACATTTCTACACACCTCAACAGGGATAACAATATTAGAGTATTTGTTTTTGGTGATTATCAGTTTCTATGTGCCCTCAATGGAATCTCAGGAGCATCAGGTGATTTCTATCTTTATTAATGACAAATTATCAGTATTTTCATAATTTTTGCTACTTAATTCAAAATATATTGAAATTCAAACAAAATGGTGGGACTTTTTTGCTGAATGAAAAACCACAATATGGTTTATAATACTTACATATAGTATCACAAATAATATATATATATATATATATATATCTATATATATATATATATATATATATATATATATATATATATATATATATATATATATATAAAATTAAATAGTATATTATAGTAATAATAATAAAAAAATTTATTATTAATTATTAAATATGATTTTTTATATGTTTTTTTTATGATTAATAATTTTAATTATTTCTTATTCATTTTATTTTAAGGGAGGCATTGTTGTCTTTTCTGTTATGCAACAGCAAGTGACATGAATCTTGGTCAGCAGAAAAGTTCTGAAATAAAAGATCGTACCTTTGAAGATCTACTATTGGATCGTGAAAAATTTATAGAAAACGGAGATTAAAGAAAAATGTAAAAAACTTGAATAATGTCATCACAAAGCCCATTTTGAAAACACCACAAGATCAAGTAATGTTGTTTTTATTTGTTGTAATAACTTTGCAGTGCAGCTTAATAAAAGTACATCATTAAATACTTTCAATTTATATATTTAGGTATCTTTACCTAGTCTCCATATGGCTTTTAGTATTTATTTGAATTTTTTAAATTTGTTTGAAGAAGTCCACCAATTAGATATTATGATTGCTGCAGAAGCAGTCAAAAGCAGAATTAACTTTTCAGAAGAATATTCAGTTTTTGTATCAAAACATAAACAATTGTTAAATCTTCAAACTGAAAGTCCTAACTTTGATAATCAAATCCAGGAAATCAATGATGTCATTTTGTTAGCTGCTGTTAATAATTCAGATAATTTAGAAAATATTCAATCTCTCTACTCTAAAGAAATTGAGTTACTTAATAGTGAAAAAGCGAAAAAGGTTATACAGTTTATTGATTTCATTGATTTGACATTTTTATGATTTTATATTATCTATTTCATATTGATATGTGTAGTTATAAAAGTAGAATTTGTGTTTGTAAATGAAATAAGAAATGAAATTGTAAAGGTGTTAACTTGTATGCACTAAACAGTTTTGAAAGC